>NC_051398.1:51638414-51644237 GCF_015228065.2 Penaeus monodon
TCTCCTCTCTCTCTCTCTTTCTCCTATTTTCTCCTCTTTCTTTCTTTCTTTCTTTCACTTTCTTTCTTGTCTTCATCTCTCTCCTCTCTCTCCTCGGGGTCGCTCTCTCTCCTCTCTCATCTCTCTCTCTCGTCTCTCTCTCTCTTCTCTCATCTTCTCTCTCTCTCTCTCGCTCTCTGCTCTCTCTCTCTCTTTCTCTCTTTCTATCTCTCTCGCATTCTCTCTCTCTCTCTCTCCTCCTCTCTCTCTCTCTCTTCTTTTCTCCTCTCTCGTCTCTCTCTCTCTTTCCTCTTTCTCTCTCTCTCTCTCTCGTTCTCTCTCGTCCAAAAACGCCCGATCTCTCCCTCTCGTCTCTCTCTCTCACCTCTCTCTCCTCTCTCTCTCTCTCATCTCTCTCTATCTCTCTTCTCTTTTTCTTTCTTTCTTTCTTTTTTTCCTTTTCTTCCCTCTCCTCTCTCTCTTCTCCTCATCTCTCTCCTCTCTCTCCACCATCACTCTCTCTTCTCTCTCTCTCATCTCTCTCTTCTCTCTCTCTCTCTCTCTCTTGTCCGTTTAACAGACAAGGGTAAACATTCTCTCGAACGTACTGAAATATATAGTATAGATGCCACTGCCACCCCCTTAAACCAAAATTGTTAGACGTCCCCCCGCCCCATGGATAAATGAGGAACATCAGAAACTATACTGACCGAAACAACACTCAAACAAATTTTCTCAAAACAAATAGAACCTGCATGCCCTTCACTCTGAGTATAAACAAAAAAAAGAGAAATGTTTAAAACATTAATCCACTCAGCAAAAACATGTATTTCCAGAATAAGTTCAATGACCTGTAAACACGGTGACCACCAAAGAAAACATGGAAACAATTAAAAACGTTGTGCCAACAAAAAACAGACCACACAGACCGTCCTAGATTCCATAAGTGTATGAACATCTAAACGACTACTTTGCAACATATCGTAGCTCACCTATGAACAGACAGCTGCTTCCGTGGCCCCACAATACACGACCAGGACAAGGTTCTCAACAAATGCTTTCGACCACAGCCAATAGGAGTGGAAAACAACAGTCTTAACAATAAAACATTTACGTGAAACGAATGCTGTAGGTTGTGGATAACATTGCTTTTCGATCTTTCGATTCATCCAAGAAAGCTTAACCCTAGCAATTGCATTCTATTTAACTGGCATTATACAAAAATCTATAGTCACCGGGTACTTACCCTCACTGTGGAAACATGGTATCATAACACCCATCTTCAAATCAGGAGACTGCGAACAAGTGAACAATTATCGTCCCTATACTTTACTCCAGTAATATCAAAGAGTGCTAGAAAAAATTGTTGGCAAATCCACTATCAACATTCTTAGAATCTAATCATCTTATTTCTTTCCGAAACGCCACATGTTTAGAAGTAATTTATCCACTGAACAGCCTTATTAAAAATCACAAACAATATTTATGATAAAATAGACAAGAATCAAATAAATCTACTCACATTTGTGTGATCTCTCAAAAGCATTTTGGACAGTGTTCAGCCATGATATCCTGCTGAACAAATGAAAATCATGGAATTGACAACTATTGGTTTTAGAAGTTATCTATCCACAAGAAACACCGAATCAGTCAAAATTCCGTAATAATATGGTTCAACTAGAAAAGCAGTCTCTTTCGGATCCCACAACGGCTCCATATTAGGCCCGATCTTATTCACTATGATTCATAACTGATCTGTCAACCATTGCAAAACAACTGCCTCCTAGTCCAATATGCCGATGAAACCTCTCAGTTTTCTTCACGCTGCCCCTGTAGCAATCTAAATGAATTGATAAGAAATACTCAACATACTCTTACAGAAGCAAAAATGTATTTTTGACCAAAACGGGCTCAAACTAAATCCTGACAAAAACCAATGCAATCTTTATAGGCAGTCGGCAAAAACATAGCCAAATCCCTTTAAACACGATTCATAGAAGTTGAAGCTATCACATTAAACCAAGCACTTCTGTGAAAAAATCTAGGAGTACACATTAGACAGATACAATGACTTTCGAGACACCAAGCATTGCAACATTCACAAAAAAGTAATAGGCCCACGCTGATATACCTAACTCCATAAAAACAAAAATCCCCCTGAGACGAGAATTATTGTTTGTACAGTCCCTTGACTCAGCATTATAAACTTTGTTCCAACATATGGGGTTCAACCAACAAAACTCAAATACAAACGCACAAAACTACAAAACTTTTGCCGCAAGATGGTCAATGGAACGTAAATAAATGACCACATAACCGCAACCACTTAAAAAAAATGGAAATGGCTAAAAGTTCAACAAAAATGTCAATTTGATACATTTATACTCATCCATAATTCCTAAAGGGCGACTATCCTCATTGGTTAATGCCTCTACAATCATTGGTAACAAAACAGGCATCCAAACCGACAGATTAACTCTACACCGTAAAAAGATCATACACGGAACAGGGTCACGGCAAATGCAAATCCGAGGACACCGGATCTGACCAACATACCACAAATATTAGAAACCCCTCCAACCTTCTTACTTTCAAAAATCAATTAAAGGAACATCTTTTACATTGTCAATGACATCAGGCTTTTAAATACAAATGCAAAGCCCATGTAACATTATTTTCTAATGATGTGACATCTTATTCATTCTATTTTTATTTTATATCTCTTCCTACCATTGTATTTACTATTGTTTCTAACTTATTCTGTATTACTGGGGGGGGGTACGTGTCACTATCTAATGTAAGAAGACCATTGTAATTAATGGCAAAGTGTTTTGACTTTGACTTTGATTTTTGACTCTCTCTCTCTCTTTCCCTCTCTCTCTCTCTCTTTCTCCCCCTTTTCTCTCTTTCCTCAAATCCCCCTTCCTCTCTTCTCTCTCCTTTTCTCCCCCTCTCCTCTCTCTCTCTTTCTCTTTTTTCTTCTTTCTCTTTTTCCTCTTTTTTCTCTCCTCTCTCTCTCCTTCTCTTTCCCCCTTTTTCTTTCTTTCTTTCTCTCTCTCTCTCTCCTTTCCTCTTTTTCTTTTTTTTTCTTTTTTCTCCCTCTCTCTCTCTTCTCCTCTCTCTCTCTCTCCCCTTTCTCTCTCATCCCTCTTTTTTCTTTCTTTTTTCTCTCTCTTCTCCCCTTCTCTCTCTCTCCCTTCTTTTCCCCCTCTCTCCTCTCTCTCTCTCTCTCTCTATCTATCAATCTATCTATCTATCTATCTTTCTATCTCTTTCTTTCTTACTCTTTTTCTCTCTCTTACTCACTCTCTTTCTCTCCCTCACTCCCTCCCTCCATTCCTCTCTCTCTCATGAAAAAGATATTTAATAACAACAGACGAACAATAAACAAACAAATAAATAAATAAATAAATAAATAAAGAATGACCAACATAACATAGAAAAAAAATCGAAAAAAAAAACAATTTTGATGACGTCACAGTAAACCGCCATCCCCCCTCCTTTTTTTTTTTTTTTTTTTTTTTTTTTTTTTTTTTTTTTAAGGGTGGGGTTGTCACAAAAGCACAATTGTTCGCAAAATGAACGAAAACAAATTTTCCCTTTATATCTTTTTTTAGGATTTTAGAAGGGGGATCCCAATGGGGGGGGGGGGGAGGGGGGGGGGTATGCAAACAGTGTTTTTAATGAGGTCTTTAAAAAAGGGGTTTCATAGATAGGTGGCGCTGGTGGAGGGGGTAATGGTTGGGATTGGTGTGTGAGAGTGTGTATTTGGGAAAAGGGGTGGGGGGTATGGTGGTGATGATGGTGATAGTGAGAGTGTGATGATGATGGTGATAATGAGAGTGGATATGGTGGTGATGACGGTGGTAGTGAGTGTTTATGGTGATGATGGTGAAAATAAAAGGGTTTTTTAGGGTGTGGTGATGATGGTGATAGTGGTGATCCTGGCAAAAGGTATGGTGGTGGTGGTAATGGTGATAATGAAAGTGGGCATGGTGAGGATAACGAGTATGGTGGTGATAATGGTGATAGTGAGTTTATGGTGACGATAGTGATACCGACGATGGATGTGAAGGTGATGATGGCGGTGATGGTGATGAAAGTGAGTATGGTGGTGATAGTGATAATGCTCACCATTATCTTTAAAAGCACCCGTTGATAAAATAGACAGTGATATTGATATTGCAATTGGTGTTTAATTATGATTAATAACATATCTTTATGTGATGAGAGAGAAGAGCAAGAAAAGTGAAAAAAAGAAAAAAAGGGGAAAGTAAACTGAAAAAAAATATATTTTTATAAGAAAAAATAAAATGAGGAGAAATTTTTAAAAAAGAAAAGAAAAAAAAAATAATTGCGAAAGAAAATGTAAGAAAAATACGAAGATGAAAGACGATGAAGAAGAAAAAGAAGAAGAAGAAGAAGAAGAAGAAGAAGACGAAGAAGAAGAAGAAGAAGCAGGAGGGTAAAGGCGCTTTATCTTATCTCCCGACAACGGCGCATTTTATCTCTCCTCGAAGCGAAAGTTAATTGCGCTTTAATCACGCTATTAATTAAAATTGCATTAAATGGCGGCGTCTTCATAACTACCCACGCCCACAGCACCCACAAACGACACGCGCCACGCCCACACACGCCCACCCACGCCCACCGCTCTCTGCAAATTGCACACCTGCATCGTACACGTGTTTACTTAGTTTCTCATTCATTTAATCATTCATTCATTCGCTCTCTTTCTCTTTTTCTCTCTTTCGCTCTCTTTCTATTTCTCTCTCTTCCGCTCTCTCTCTCTCTCTCATCTTCTCTCCTCCTTTTCTCTCTCCTCTCTCTCTCTCCCCCTCATCTCCCCCACTCTCTCTCTCTCTCTCTCATCTCACCCTCTCTCACTCTCTCACTCTCCCCTCTCTCCTCTCTCTCTCTCTCCTCTCATCTCTCTCTCTCTCTCTCATCTCTCTCTCTCTCTCTCTCCTCTCTCTCTCTCTCTTCTCTCTCTCTCTCTCTCTTACTCTCTTTTTATTTACTTCTCTCCTCTCTTTCTTTCTCCTTCTCCTTTGTTTCCTTCCTTCTCTTTCTCGCTCCTCTTTCATCCTCCCTCACTTCACTCTCCCTGCCCCCCCCCCCTCACTTTCTCCCGTTATTACCAACCTCGACACTCATTTGCATGCCAAGTCATTCGCTGTGTGTGTGTGTGTGTGTGTTAGAGAGAGAGAGAGAGAGAGAGAGAGAGAGAGAGAGAGAGAGAGAGAGAGAGAGAGAGAGAGAGAGAGGGAAAGAGAAGAGAGGGAGAGAGAGAGAGAGAGGGAGAGAGGAGCGAGGAGAGAGAGAGAGGGAGGGAGGGAGAGAGAGAGAGGAGAGGAGGAGAGAGAGAGAGAGAGAGAGAGAGAGAGAGAGAGAGAGAGAGAGAGAGAGAGAGAGAGAGAGAGAACGGTGCTAACAAGGGCTTTATATGTTGTTAATGACGCGTGTAAGAATTTTTCAGATGCTTGTTTCAAAACTTTGTGTAAGGGACATTTTTATTTATATATATATATATTTTTTTTCGTTTTTTGTGTGGGGGGGGAGGGAGGGGAGGGGTATTAAAGGGTGAAAGTGGAGATCTTTGTGTTTGTTTGTTTGTTTGTGTGCGTGTGCGTGTACGTAGTTGCATATTTATGTATCTCTCAAATGTATCATAGAATTCCCTCACTTCTTCTGCCCCCCCCCCAATCAAAACAAGAAAAAAAAGATAAAAGATAAAACAGCTTTGTTCATCAAAAACAACAGAATCAGCAAGCAAAGGCAAAGGCAGCCAAGCAAGAAAAGAAGAAGAAGAAAAAAAATATATATATTTTTTTTTGTTTTTGT
>NC_051398.1:51644337-51653958 GCF_015228065.2 Penaeus monodon
TTACCCTTTTTCTTTATTTTCCTTTCACTCTGTCTTTTTATTCTTCGAATTTTTGGTAACTTTATCCTTCGTTCTTTCTTTCTCTTCTCTTCTCTTTTCCTCTCTTCTCTTCTCTTCTCTTCTCTCTCTCTCTCTCTCTCTCTCTCTCTCTCTCTCTCCTTTTCTCTCTTCCCTTCCTCTCTTCTAAGTCGCCTGTCTCTCCTTTTTAATCTTTCTCTCCCTCCTCCATTTTTATAATTTTCTTTCCTCTCCTTCTTCCTTCCTCCCTTTCTCCATTCCCTCTCCCCTCTTTCCTTCCTCTCTCTCTCCTCTGACCTCGTTCGCTCTCCCCTTCCTATCTTCGTTTTCCCTTCCTCCTCTCTTTTATCGACCTCTCCCCTCCTCCCTCCATCTGAAATATCCAAACTACCTCAGGGCAAGCGGGGGAGGAGGAGGAGCGACTAACGACAACAAAGAAATTAACAACAACAAAATCAACAACAAAAACAACAACAACGAAATTAACAACAAAAACAACAACACAATAAAATCAACTTCGATACGAAAAATGACTTTTGACAACAACAACAAACAACAACAACAATCATAAAACGAAAAATTGGCATTTGATATCGAAAACAACAACAAAAGGAAAAAATCAAGAAGAAAACTACAATAAAACCAAGAACAAAAAAACAACAAAATCAAAAAACAACAAAACGAAAAATCAAGAAGTGAACAATAACAAAATCAATTAGAAAACAAAACAAAACAAGACAAAACAAAACAAAATCAACTATAAAACAAACAAACAAACAAAAAAAACATACCTTAGCAACACCACCACCAACAACAACAGAAAAAACAAAACACAAAAACGTAAATCAAAAACAAAAAAATAAAAACAATATATTACACAAAACCCCCACAGTGTCGCTCCGGCCCTTGCAACGTGTGCAACAGCATCGCCTAGCTTGTTATGCAGATAGGAAGAGCAAGATACAGTGCAACCGACGCATACGTAATAAGAACAAGCGAATGGGAATAAACCAAGAAATTATACGGAAAAAGGTGGGTTTTAAATGCGTCGAGATAATTGAAGGTAAGATGGAATGAGATTAAATTGAGAAATAAAAAGAGGATAATAAATAAAATGAATAAATAAAAAAGAATGATAAAAGGTGGAATAATATTAATGATTCCGTCCTTTTGGTATAAATCTTGATTTAAAAAAACTTAATTAATTAATTAATTAATAAAAATAAGACAAAAACAACAATGGAAACAAACAAACCCTCCTCTTCCCAAGCGTCACAACAAACAAACAAATAAACACAAACAAACAAACAAACAACAAACAAACAGAAAACCTCCTCTTACCACCCACGAGTTAAAAAAATAATAATAATAATAATAAAAATAAAAATATTCTAAATATCTATACCAAGAGCCGAGACTCCTCACCCGATCGCCTTCAGTTTTTAACGAGTCGGAAAAAAAACAGGAAAAAATACAAAAAAAAAAGACAAAAAAAATCACGAAAAAAGGAAAAAAAAAAGAAGACATAAAAAAAAAAGGAAAAAAGAAAATAAAAACAAACAAACAAATCAATAAACAACAAGAACAAACCTCGCTCTCACCTTGGCATCCCTTTTGGGGCGGCCCGGGGGGGCGCCCCTTTTGGCACCGGCCGCGGGGGGTTTTCCCGGTGGGGGGTGGGGGCCCCGGGCGGTGGCCCGGGGGGGCGGCCCCCGGGGTTTTGCCCCACCCGCTTCTTTCTTTCCCCCCCTTTCTTCTTTTCTTTTCCCCTCCGGTTTCCCCTTTCTTGCCCCCCCTTTTTTCCCTTTTCCCCTCCCCCGGGGTTTTTTATTTTTTTTTTTTCCTCCGGTGTTTTTTCTTTTCTTTTTTGCCCCTTTTTTTCCCCCTGGGCGGCCTGGGTTTTCTTTTTTGTTCCCCTGGGGGCGGGTCTGTTTTTGTTGTTTTCCGGCCCCCGGGGGGGGTTCTTTGGGGGGGTTTCCCTGGGCCGGCCCGCGTTTGCGTTTCCTGGGCCGGGCGTCTGCCTTTGCTTGCGTTTGGGGCCGGTTTTCTGCTTTGTTGCCGTTTTTGGGGGGGCCGTTGTTTTGTTTGGGTTTGGGGCCGGCCTCTCGTTTTTGGGGTTGCGTTTTGGGCCGGGTCGTTTTTGTTTGCTTGCCGGGGGCTGTCGTCTTTTGGGTTGGGGCCGGCTTTGCTTTGTTTGGGGCCGGGCCCCGGTGTCCCTTTTGCTTGCGTTGGGCCCGGTTTTTGTTTTGTTTGCGGGGCCGGCGTCGCTTGCTTGCCGCGGGGCCCGGGGCGCTTGTTTCCGTTGGGGGGCCCGCTGTTTTGTGCCGGCGGGCGGCGTTGTTTTGGCTGCTGGGCCGGCCTGCGTTTGCTCCGCTGGGCCGGCCTTCGTTTTTGCTGCGTTTGGGCCGGCCCCCGGCCTTTTTGCCCGTCCTGCTTGGCGGGGAAGAGGGGAGAGAGGAGTTTTGTGGAGGGGGGGCAATTTTTTGGGGGTTTTTTCCCCTCCCCCCCTTTTCCCCCCCTTTTTTCCCCTTTCCCCCCGCTTCCTCTCTCTCTTCCCTTCTTTTTTTATTAAAAACCATCCCCGGTCCCTTCCCTCATTCCCCAATTTTTTCTCCACACCCCCCCCCCCTCCCCTACACTTTTCCCCTAAACCCAATTTTCCCCCTCCCCCTCCCCCCCCCCCCCCCTCCCCCCTCCAGTTGAAGCTCCAACACCCACAAACATGAAAAAGAAATTCCTCTTGAATGAGAAAATTTCCCTGATCTGCTCGACCCGGTTTCCCTCAGCACCTTTTTGCTTTTTTTCCCCCGGGTTTTGTTCTTTTTTGGGGGTTTTTTCCCTCTTTCTTTTTCCTTGCCTTTTTTCCCTTTTTTTTTCTTTTTTTCCCTCGTTTCTTAATTTATCTCTTGTTTTTTTTTTTTTTTTTTTTTTTTTGTTTTTTTTTTCTTTTCTCTTTTTTTCCTCTTTCTCTCTCTGTTTTCCACTCGGTCTGTCTTTTTATCCTCTCTTTTCTAACCCCCACCCCTTTTCACCATTATGGGGTCTCTCCTCTCTTCTCCTCTCTTCTCTCTCTCTCTCTCTCTCTCTCTCTTCTTCTTCTCTCTCTCTCTCTTCTTCTTTTGAATTTATCTTTACTCCTTCCTCGTTACCTTTTGTTTTTCTCATTATCTTCTCTTCATCCACCCCTCCATATCTTTTTCTCTTTCCCCCCTCCTTTTTTTCTTACTTTTCCACCCCCTTTTCCCTTTTTTTAATCCTTCTACCTTTCCTACATTTCCCCCTCCTCCCCTCTCTCCCCCACCCCTTTCCCATGCTTTTTTCCATCTTCCATACCACTTTTCCTTTTCTTTCTCTTTCCCCTCCCCCTTTTTCCCCTCCAATCCTCCCCCCTCTTTCTCTCCTCCCCTTTTCCCTCTCCCCAATCCTCCCCCCCCTCTTTTTCCTCCCCTCCTCCTTCTTCCTCCTCCTTCCCCCCCCTCCCCTTTGCCCCCCACCCCTAGCAGGGAGGAGGCCCCGCCCATCGCAGGTCACCTCAGGCCAAAGGGACCGCCCTCTCGCCACAGCGCCCCGCCCCCTTTCTCGCGTGGGAGGAGCCACCCTTGGTAGGATTGGAGTCATGTGTCTTGAGCCTTGTGACGATTCCGTGAAAAAAGGTCATCAGACTTTTTATTTTTATTTTTTTTCGGGAAAAATAAAGGGAAGACACGATATATTTTTCGGCCCTTTTTCGGGGGGTTTTTGGGACCGTTTATGTCTGAGGTGTTTTCTTGACAAAATTACTTTGAAATTCTGCGGAACAGTACCTTGAAATATGATTTGAAATATCAAGAAAAAAATTAATAACATTAAAATATATATAAATATATTATTTAATATATAAATATATATAATATTAAATATATATATTTTGTGTGTGTGGGTTGTGTGTGTGTGGGTGGTGTGTTTTTTGGGGGGTGTGTGTGTGTGGTGTGTGTGTGTGGTGTAATTAAAATATATTATAAAATAATATATATATATATATATATATAAATAATAATATATTATATAAAAATTTTTATAATATAAATATAAATACACACATACGCACACATGTATGTAGTAGTATGAGATGTATGTATGTATGTATGTATGTAGTAGAGTATGTATGATGGATGTATTTTTAGTAGTATATTAAAAATTTATTTATATATTATATATAATATATAAATTTATTAATTTAATATATAAAAACGTTGATGTATTGTATAAAAATAATATATAATATATATATATATTATAATATATATATATATAATAATATATTAAAATTTTTGAAAGGACCCTTTGAGAGAAAGTTCAAAAAACATTTTTGGGAAAAAAATGCCTTAAGATTCCCCGAAATAATTCCTCAAATGAATTTCTTGATAAAAAAAAATCAATTGAAAATAAAAAATCTTTGTGATTCCTAAAAGAAAAAATAAACATTTTTTTTAAAAAAAAAATTCCGAGTTTATCTCACGAAAATTTCCCTTTAAAAAATTAAATAAATAAAACTTTTTTTTAAAAATTTTTTGCAGCAAACCTTATTCCCCCGAAAAAAATGCCTGAAAACCCTTTAAAATAAACCCTTAGACTTTTAAAATTAAAAGAAGGAATGCATGAAATTATTTGAAGTTCGAGGAGCAGCTGAGAGAAGAGAGAGAGAGGAGAGAGAGAGAGAGAGGAGGAGAGAGAGGAGAGAGAGAGAGAGGGGAAAAAAGGAGAGAGAGAGAGAGGAAGAGAGGGGGAGAGAGAGAGAGGGAGAGAGAGGAGAGGGGAAAGGAGAAGAGAGGGGAGAGAGAAAGAGAGAGAAGAGGAGAGAGAGGAAAAAGAGAGAGAGAGGAGAGGGAGAGAGAGGAGAGAGAGAGGGAGGGGGAGAGGAAGAGAGAGAGGGGGAAAGGAGAGAGAAAGAGAGGGGGAGAGAAAGAGAGAGAAAAGAGAAGAGAGAGAGGGGGGGAGGAGAGGGGGGAAAGGGGGAGAGAGAGAGAAGAGGAGAGGGGAGAGAGAGAGAGAGAAAAGAGAGGGAAGGGGAGAGAGAAAGAGACGAGAAAGAGAGAGAGAGAGAGAGGAAGAGAGAGGAGAGAAGAAGAGAGAGAGAGAGAGAGAGAGAGGGGAGAGAGAGAGAGAGAAGGAGGGGGAGGGGAGAGAGAGAAGGGGGAGAGAGGAGGAGAGAGGAGAGAGAGAGAGGAGAGGAGAGAGGGGGGGGGGGGGGGGGGAAGGGGGGGGGCCCAGGAGAAAGGAGAGAGGGAAAAGAAAAAGAGAGAGAGGAGAGGGGGGGAGAGGGGAAAGAAGAGAGAGAGAGAGAGAGACGGGGAGGGAGGAGGAGAGGGAGACGAGGAAGAGAGGGGGGAGGAGGAGGGAGGGGGAGGAGGGAGGGGGGGGGGGGGGGAGGGAGAGAGAGAGAGGAGAGGGGGGAGAGAGAGAGAGAGAGAAGAGAGAGAGAGAGGAGAGAGAGGGAGAGAGAAGGGGGGGAGGAAAAGGGAGGGAGAAAAAAGGAGGGAGGGAGAGAAGAGGGGAGAGAGAGAAAAGAGAGAGAGGAGAGGGGGAAAAAGGGGGAAGCGGGGAAGCAGAGAAGAGAGAGAAGGGGAGGGGAAGAGAAGAGAAGGGGGGGAGGGGGGAAGGGGGGGAGGGACGGGAGGGGGGGGCAGGGGGGGGAAAGGGGGGGGTGGGGGGGGGGGGGAAAAACAAACCCCGGGGGGAAATTTTAAAGGGGGGGGGGGAAAGGGGGGGAAAATTAAAGGGAATTTTGGGGGGGGGGGGGGGGGGGGGGGGAAAAATTTGGGGGGATAAAAAAAAAAAAAAAATTTTAAAAAAAAAAAAAAAAGGGGAAAAAGGGGGGGGGGGGAAAAAAAAAAAAAAAAAAAGTCCCCCCCTCTTCTTCTCCTTTCCCCCCTCCTTTTTTTTTTTTTTGTTTCTTTTTTTTCCCAAATTTTTTTCCAAAATTTTTTTCTTTTTTTTTCTTTTTTTCTTTTTATTTTTCTTTTTTTGGGATTTATTTTTTTTTTCCCCCCCCCCCCCTTTTTTTTTTTTTTTTTCCCCCCCCCCCCCCCCCCCCCCCCCCCCCCCCCCCCCCCCCCCCCCCCTCCCTTCTTCTCCTCTTCCCTTTTTTTTTTCCCTCTTTTTCTCCCCTTCCCTTCCTTTTTTTCCCCCCTCCCCCCTCCTCTTCCTCCCTCCCCTTCTTCCCCCTCTCTTTTTTCCCCTCTCTCTATCTTCCCTCCCTCCCCTCCCCTCCCCTCCCTCCCCCCCTTCTCCCTTTCTTTTTTCCCTCTTCCTCCTTCCCCCCTTTTCCTTCCCCCTCTTCTCTTTCCTCCACTCCTCACCTTTTTTCCCCTTTTTTTTTCCCTTCCCCCCCCCCTTCTCCTTTTATTTTTCCTATCTTTTTTCCCATTCCCCCCTTTCCCCCTCTCCCTCCCCCTCCTAGCAATAAATTCAGACATACATATTTACTATAAATTAAAAATAAGGATGCCAATAACAATTTGACTCAAAAAACATTAACGAAAGAACAGCAATATTAATGATATTCAAAAACCCAATCTGATGTAAAAACCAGCATGCAAGAAAAAAGTGTTCGTGCAAGACTAATCACAAATGAACATCGAAACATGATAATGGTGATAGTAATTATCAACACGACGTGAGTAACAATATTACGTTTTCAACAATTCAAAAAACAAAACACAGCCACGAGATCGTACAAAGAGGCACAAAAGGGTATTATATCTTGTTGCAACATTATACTAGGGTATATTTCTATTTCCGTAATTTGCCATGTTCAATTACATCCCGACTTTGATATCAAAGAAATTGTTCAAAATGAAAAAGATAATAAACGGTGAGAGATGTAATAATAATCCAGTATATTAAGATAGGGAGGGAGGGATGGGGGAAGGAAGGGAGAGAAGGAGGGAGGGAGGGAGGGAGGGACTGGGGGAGAAGGGAGAGATTGGAGGAGGAGGGAAGGAGGGAGGAAGGGAGAGAGGGATTGGGGGAAAAGGGAGAGGAGGGAGGAGGGATGGAGGGAGGGAGGGAAGAAAGGAGGAAGGGAGGAAGGAAGGGAGGCACGGAAAGAGAGAGAGAGAGAGAGAGAGAGAGAGAGAGAGAGAGAGAGAGAGAGAGAGAGAGAGAGAGAGAGAGGAGAGAGAGAGAGAGAGAGAGAGAGAGAGAGAGAGAGAGAGAGAGAGAGAGAGAGAGACAGACAGACAGACAAACAGAAAGAAGCAGACAGACACAAAAGGATTACTTTGTCTCTTTTACAACGAACATAATTTTCTCTTAACGAAGCCAAGTTCAATATTTGTAACGTAGCGTAGGATGCTAATGAGGTCTAGGGGCGGAGCCAAAGAATGACGTCACAAAAAGAGGGTCAGAATATTCCAAGGAAGAAGGAGAAGGGGAACAGAACGAAGAAAATGGAGGAGGTAGAGGGAGAAGAAGAAGACGAAGAAAAAGAGGAGGAAGAAGTGAGGGAGGAAGAAGAAGAAGAGGAGGAGGAGAAGGAGGAGGAGGAGGAGGAGGAGGAGGAGGAGGAGGAGGAGGGAGGAGGAGGGGGAGGAGGGGAGGAGGAGGGGGAAGGGGGAAGCAAAATTATGATTAGAAGAAGAAGAAAAAGAAGCAAAGGAAGAGAAAGGGAGAAAAGGAAAAGATAACGATGATAATGAAGAATAAGAAGAGAAGAAGGAAAAGAGAGAAAACGAAAAGTGAGGAGGGGAAACACGACGACGAAGAGGAGAATGAGAAAAGAAGAAGAAGAAGAAGAAGAAGAAGAAGAAGGAGAGGATGATGATGACGACGAAGCAAAGAGAGAAAAAGGGCAGAGATCGGTCCAACAAAAAAACCCCAAAAAATTTTATTTTTTTCCATAAGTCCTTTTATCAATAGGAAAATTTTGATGTTTGTCAAAATACAAAAATTTCTAGAATTTCAGAGCACGAACAGGGAAAAAAAAAAAAAAAAAAAAGAAAAAAAAGAAAAAGAAAAAAAAAAAAAAAAAAAAAAAAAAAAAAAAAAAAAAAAAAAAATTATAATTATATATATATATATATTAATAATAAATATGTATATATATAAAAATATATATATATATGTATATATATATATATAATATATTAAAATTAAAATTAGGGGGGCCGCGGGGGCCGAATGGTTAGAGCGTCGGATCAAGACTGTCACGACGGCAATGAATTTGGGGGTTCAAGTCCCCGCCCGCTCTTTGTTCCCTTTGGGCAAGGAACTCCCCTTTGTTTCCCTACCTAGCCAGGGGTGGCCAAGCCCCCCAAGTCGTGCGGCCCCAACCCCGTAAAAATAGAGGGGGAATGTTTCCCCTAAAAGGTCCCCACCGGCACTCCCCGTGGAAAGGAAGGGGGGGACCCTCCCAAATATACCCCAAAGCATCAAACATAAAAACTACAATAAGATCAGCGTGACCACGGCGGCTAGACTAAAATACCGTTAAAAGTATATATATATATAAATTATATATAAATTATATTTATATATATATAATATATATATAATATTATTTATATATATAATTTTTGTATATGTATATGTATATTATATAATAAAATTATATATATATTATATTTATATATAATATAAATATATATAAAATTTAAATACTGTAAATTGTTTAAAAAAAAATCCATAAAAAGTTGATTTTGGGCAAGTACAAAAATTTGGGTTTTCTCAACTTCAAATACACACGCGTCATGTACATCCCTTTACAGTAAAAAACACACGCCCCACGTATATGCACACACAGACACACAACCCCAAAAACACTCTCTCTCTCTCTTCTCTCTTTTCCTCTCTCTCTCTCTCTCCTCTCTCTCTCTCTCTTTTCTCTCTCTTCTTCTCTTCGCTTTCTCTCTCCTTCCTCTGTCACAACACACCACACACACCACCCACACACAGACACACACCCACACACGCTACACACACACACAAACACCACCCACACACATACAATACGCCGCACACGCAAGCACCACGAAGCACACACACAAAACCCCATTTTAAAAGATCTGACTCGATCGTATCTAAAAAAAATCCAGATGAGGAGGAGGGGCCGAGGGGAGGAGGGGAGGGGAGGGGAGGAGGTTGGAAGGGGAGGGGGAGGGGGAGGGGAGGGGAGGAGGTAGGAAGGGGAGGGGGGGGGGAGGGGGAGGCCATAGAGAAGGGGGGGGAAAGGGGGGGGGAGCAGAAGGGGGGGAGTGAGAAGGGGGAGGGGAAGAAGGGGAAAAGGGGGGGAGGGGGAAGGGGAGGGGATAAGAAAGAGAGAGAAAGAGGAGGGAGAAGCCCTCAGAATGGAAGAGAGGGGAAGAGAGAGGAGGAATACGCGACAGAAGGGAGGGGAAGGGGGAGGGGAAGGGAGAGGGGAAAGGGGAGGGGAACGGAGAGGGGAAGGGGGAGGGGAAGGAAGAGGGGGAAGGGGGGGGGGGAGGGAGAGGGAGAGGATACGACAGAGGGAAGGGGGGAAGAGAAGCGGAGGCGAAGAGGGGGAAGGGAAAAGGGGAAGGGGGGAAGGGAAGTGAGAAGAAGGGGAAGGGAGAAGGGGAAGGGGAGAAGAAGGGGGAAGGGGGG
>NC_051398.1:51656558-51661558 GCF_015228065.2 Penaeus monodon
CAACACAATACAATAAATATAGAACAGGAGGAAAAGAAAGAAAAGCAGAGGTTGGTGACATTCTGCATGAAAGTGTCATGCATATTGTAGATAATGCTACAGCACACGCAGTCACATTAAATTATACGTTTTACAACCTTGCAGTGTGTGCCTGCTATCATTTTCATATGCATTATGTTAAGTCCATTATGGTTTTCATATCATTATATCCGCATTATTCTCTCTCTCTCTTTTTTTTCTAAGTTACAGCTTTTCTGCTACGGTATTTTCGAGGTGTTATTGTATATTTACTATATTACATGTTTTACGCTGTTATATTTCTTTAAGTTGTGGCATCTTTTTCATAATGTATCGTGGAGGTGACACAGATCGCTCACGGTCTTCCCTCTCGCACTCGCCTCGGCCGTGAGTGAGTACTGGCATGCTGGGGTCAACATGCTGGGGTCAAAGTCGGGTCGGAGAGGAACGGACTCTCCTGCCGCCTCATCCCGCGCCTTAGTAAGCTTCTTTCTCTGCGAACGTGTCTCCTTCGTCCACTTGGAGATGGGACCAACTTTGCACTGTATTGTTCTCGAATACTGTATTATTTCACTTGGTAATATATATATAGCACGCGCACACACACACACACACACACACACACACACACACACACACACACACATACAAAAGGTACTACCTAAAAGGTACCACCGGCACTCTCCGTGGAAAGGAACTGGGGACCCTACCACGTACTCACTCCAAGAGCATCACAACATGAAAACTACAATTAAGTATCATGCTGTGACCACGGCGGCTCAGACATGAACCTACCGTTAAAAGAAGAAGATATAATATATATATATATATATATATATATATATATATATATATATATATATATATATATATATATATAAACTAGCGGTACCCATGCAAATCCCCCTGAAAAAAACAAGAAAGGAGGATTCGCAATTTCACTGCACATAAACCCCATTGTTACCCGTACAAACAAATAACAGAAAAAAAAATATACAATACCACTTTACAGACGATGTTCTTCATCACAATCTTATTACTTCCCTTCCTTATCCTTTTCCTCTACTTATGAACCTGACTGTCCTTGCGCACTCCAAGGAAAACGACAGACAACTGCCCTTCAGGAAAAGTTAGTGCAGGGAGGAAGGGCCAACTCTACCATATGCTGGGCCTTCGCTCGCGCTGATTGGCATGCGGAGGACTTAATTCTTACTTGCCTGATGATTGCTGATTGATGATGATTATAATAATAATAATGGTAATAATAACAACAGTGAAAATAATAATAATAATAATGATAATAACAATAACAATGATAATAATAATAATAATAATAATAATAATAATAATAACAATAATAATAATGCGCCATCCTTTAATACATATGTTGTTAATATATCCCCTCATTTCATATCAATAAAAAGCGACTTGAAATCTGCAGTCATATAGAATACAGTTTTGAAACGAATTCAGGCGCAACGCAATCAAATTTAATACACACACACACACACACACACACACACACACACACACACACACACACACACACACACACACACACACACACACACATTTTTAAATAATTTGTAAAATGTTACAGACTAAATTTTGCATGGAATATTCGTTACATGTTGCCGTCATGATTTTATTTTTCGTTTTCATTATGCTACACGAATCTTTTCCAAATCTCTCTCTCTCTCTCTCTCTCTCTCTCTCTCTCTCTCTCTCTCCTCTCTCTCTCTCTCTCTCTCTCTCTCTCTCCTTACCTCCTCCGAGAGATTCCCTCGCTCTCTGGCGTTCTTCCTTTCTGAACACGTACCTGAGGAAGAAAAAAATAATAAGGATAAGTGCATATATTGGTTTATGTGCAGCAGTATATATGCATATATACATATATATGCATACATTTATACAGATACATACATGTATGTGTGTGTGTGTTATATATATATATATATATATATATATATAATAATATAAATATATATATATATAAAGATATATATATAATATGATATATATAATATAATATATAGATTATATATATTATATAGCGTACACACACACACACACACACACACACACAAAACACACAGACATATATATATATATATAGATATATATATATATATATATATATATATATTATATATATACATATATATACATATATTATTGTATATATGTAATATATATAATATATATGTATATATATATATCTATAATATATATATATAAATATATAGTATATAAATATATATTATATTTATTATAAGGCGCGGGGGCCGAATGGTTTAGAGCGTGTCGAACTCAAGACTGGTCACGACGGGCAATCTGAATTCGAGGGTATCGAGTCACCGACAACGCTGCATGTTCCCTGGGCAAGGGAACTTCACCTCGATTGCCTACCTTGCCACTAGAGGTCCAAGCCGAGCCCAAGTCAGTGCTGGTCCCAAGCCCCGGTAAATAGAGAGAATTATGTACCTAAAAGGTACACACCCGGCACTCCTCAGTGTAAAGGAACTGGGGACCACTACCACGTATCCCTCCAAAGCATCACAGCATGAAAAAAATAACTACAATTAAGTATCATGCTGATGACCACGGGCGGCAGGCGGCTCAGCATGAAACTACCTTAAAATAGGGATTTAATATATATAGCTATATATATATATATATATATATAGATATATATATATATAATATATATTATACATATATATAGTTAATATATTATATTTAATATATATATCATAAAAAATATATATACATATATATATAAGTAAAAAAAATCTATATATATAATATTTATATATATAGTATATATATTATATAATTAATATATTATATATGTTTTATAAGATATATAATCACAGAGATAGATAGACAGATAGACACACACACGTGTGTGTGTGTGAGTGGGGCGTCATCCTATCCACTACATGAAATTGTGAGTGTATCTATTTATCTATCTATCTATCCATATATACTAAGACATACATACATGCATACATTATATAGTATTATATTATATATAATATATATATAATAATATATATATATATATATATATATATATATATATATATATATATATTACGGATAGATACATACATTGATAGCTGTTAATACATAATTGCGTGGACATGTGTAATTCATATATCTGATTAGTTCCACCTTCCTCCTTTCCTTCCCTATCCCATTCTCCCTTCCCTCTCTCCCTCCCACCCTCCTCCCGTTCCCTCTCCTCCTCTCTCTCTCCTCTACATCTCTCTCTAGGTAATACCCCTCCTCTCCCCCTTCCCCTCTCCCTCTCCCCCTCCCTCTCCCCCCCTCCCTCCCCTCCCTCAGAAATCGAGAAAAAGGAGGAGACACCAGAAGCCCCCCCCCTTCCCCCTCCCCCTCCCAAGACCAATAAGCTCCCTGAACGCCTCTTAATTTCGTTCCTAATTCCTCCCTCTCCTTCCTCCCTCCCTTTGCCTCTCTCCCATCCCTATTCTCCTCTTTTTTCTGCAGGGATTAATGGCCCTAAAATCCCTGAAATCCCTAAACGCCTCGGGATTAACGCTTGACTTTATATATATATTTTTTTAAAAGAGATTTGATCCCACGAGGAGCCGCCAGCATCCGCGCGGAATCTCTTTTGTGCGGCCGCGATGATGCTCTTTCTGGAGAGCCCGGCTTGACCCCCGGATATTTCCTCCTCCTGGTCTTCCCCGCCTCCTTCTTCGCCATCTTCTTCTCCTTCTTCGCCATCTTCTTCTCCTTCTCTCCTTCTTCGTCATCTTCTCCTTCTTCGTCATCTTCTTCTTCTTCTCCTTCTTCATATTCTTCTCCTTCTCTTTCTCTTTCTTCTTTTTTTTTTTCTTGGTAATTTTTTTTTTTCTTTTTTGTTTTATTCTTCTTCTTTGTTCTTCCCTTTCTTCTTCTTCTTTTTTTCATCTTCCATGGTTTCCCTCTTTCTCTCCTCCCTCGTTCTCCTTTTCTTCTTTCTTTCCTTTCCCTTGTTCATTGTTCGTCTTTTCCTTTTTCGTTTTTCGGTTTCCGCTTTTTCATTTTCCTTCTCTTCCATAATATATATATATATATATGTATATATATATATATATATATTATATATATATAATATCTATATATAGATATATAATATTATAGTATATATATGTAAACAGACATAGATATATAGATATACAAATGGACAGGTATTCATCTATTTACTTATTCATACAAATGTTTGTACGTGTAATTCTGTACATATATAAGATAAATCTTTAAGGCTGAGAGAACGAGACATATTGCGATTGAATACGTGAAATGCAGTGGCTTTGCACACGCGGGTTCCTGCAATCTGTATTCATAAATGTCCAAACTGCCATTTAAGTTATTACTGGGCCTCTCGATTTGCTGTAATCTCATCTCTCTCTCTCTCTTTCTCTCTCTCTCTATCACTGTTTCTCTCTCTGTCTCTGTCTCTGTCTCTGTTTCTGTCTCTTTCTGTTTGCCTGCCCTTCCCTCCCGTCTCTCTCTCTCTCACTGTTTCTCTTTCTCTCTCTCTATCTCTCTCTTTGCCTCCCTTTCTCTCTTTCTCTCACTACTTCTCTCTCTGTCTCTCTGTCTGTCTCTCTCTCTCTCTCTCTATCTGTGTGTGTGTGTCTCTGTTTATATATTATATTATATAATATATATATTATATATTATATATAATATATATATATATATGTATATATATATAATTATAATATTTAAGATATAATATAATTATAATTAATTTATAATATATATATTTGATTATATATATAATATATATATAAATATATATATACATTATAATATATATAATATATATAGATATATATATATATATATATATTATTATATATAATATATATATATATAGTTATTATATATAATATATATATATATATATATATCTATATATATAATATATAATATTAAGATATATAATATATATTATATATATA
>NC_051398.1:51666558-51671558 GCF_015228065.2 Penaeus monodon
GGAAATGCTATGGGAAATGTGCTATGGGAAATGCTATGGGAAATGTGCTATGGGAATATGCTATGGGAAATGTTTCAAGTAATATTGATATTAATGGTTTATTTCTATGCTTGTTTTTGTTCGTGTGTTTGTTGGTTTGTGGTTGTCTGCGATATGTAACAAACACAAACACACAAAAATACACTCTCACTCACACACAAACAAGCAAACAAACAAACAAACACACACACACTCACACACAAACAAGCAAACACCCCCCCCCCCCCCCCCGCAGATGTGAGAGCGAGAAAACCGAAACGAAAAATGAATAAACAAACAGCTTATGCAAATTAAATTCCACAAAACGACAGACTAATTTCCATACATCAAGCTCTTTCCTCGGGGACTAAGTTATCTCAAAACCAAGATTCTTTTTTTCTCTCCTTTCTCTCTCTTTCTTTTCCTTCTCTCTCTCTCTCTCTCTCTTTCTCTTTCTCGCTCTGTCTCTCTCTCTCTTTTCTCTCTCTCTCTCTCTCTCTCTCTCTCTCTCTCTCTCTCTCTCTCTCTCTCTCTCTTCCTTTTTCTTTCGTTCTTTCATCCTCTAAGTTAAAACAGTGAGGCGTTAATTATTCATGGAAAATAGCTGATTCACGAGAATTCTTTCTAGTTATCATTAAACATTTTTTGCTTTTAATATCATTATTGATATTAATTTCATTGATATTACTATTAATTCTATTATTATTGTTATTTCTATTATCATTTGTACTATCATTGTTATTAACATTATTATCACCATCATTCTTTCTATTATTCTTATTCTTATTATCATTAATTTTGTTATTATTATTATAACTATTAT
The DNA here is from genome assembly GCF_015228065.2 of Penaeus monodon. Taxonomy (NCBI): domain Eukaryota; kingdom Metazoa; phylum Arthropoda; class Malacostraca; order Decapoda; family Penaeidae; genus Penaeus; species Penaeus monodon. The sequence goes on from NC_051398.1 coordinate 51,667,400, forward strand.
TACTATCATTATCAATAACATCATTGTTATTATTATTGACATTATCATTATTTCATCGCTATCATTAACATTATTATTACATTTAACATTATATTTCTTTGTTTACCATTATCATCTTTATTACTACTACTTTATTATTATCATAATTATCAGTATCCTAATACAAATATCAAGCTTATATTACCACTACTATTTTTCATTATCATCTTCTTACTATCAATGCTAATATAATTTTCATAATTGTGATAACTGCTAATTATCTTATCTTAATTACCACCATTATTACTGTAATTGCCACATTTAGATATAACACTTTTTTTTCCTCATAAATATTCCGTTATTAATCACACTTTCACAGAAATGAGATTCGAGAGAGAAGTTTGGCAACGACCGAGAAATAAAAAGCAAGAAAAAGAAAAAGCCAGACTAAATTAATTGGGCTTAATTATTTACTTAATTAAACAGTTCGGCGGAAGGGAAGCTATTGTGCACGTTTCGGGTGGAGATTTTTCGTCCTCTTCAGGTGATGCGGCTAACTTCTGAGAGCGAGGCAGCTTGGGAATTAGAGAGAGAAGGGGGTTTAGAGAGGGAGAGGGAGAGGGAGAGGGAGAGGGAGAGGGAGAGGGAGGGAGGGAGTGGAAGACGGAGAGGGAGGGAGTGAAGGAAGAAGAAGGAGAGAGGAAGGGGAGGGAGGGAGGGGGAGGGAAAGAGAAAGAGAGAGATAAATACATTCATACATACAGACAGACAGGCAGACAATACAAACGACCCAGAAGAGACATACATACATACATACATACATACATAGAAATGCGTACAGACAGACAGACAATACAAGCGAACCCAGAAGAGACAGACATACACACAGACAGACAGACAGACAGAGCAAGATGATGCGTAGGAGGCAGACATACGCACAGACAGACAGACAGACAAACAGACAGAGCAAGATGATGCGAGGTTCATGTCGTTTCCTGCCCCACTCCAGCTGACAAGACGCAGCTGCTGAAGACTCGTGTTGACATGATTGCTGGTGTTTTCTCATTTCTTTCTCCCTTTTCCTTCATCCTCTTTCGTTCACATTTTTTGCAAAATCCCCTCCCCCCCCTTTTTTTTTTTTTTTTTTTATTATTATTATCATCCTGAGGCAGATTCATGCAATGCGTTTTTTTTTTTTGGTGTTTTAAGGGGAACGATTATCGGTTTTCTTCACTTCTTCCTCTTCCTCTTCTTCCATTTCTTCTCTTTCTTCTTCCTCCTTCCCCTCCTCCTCTTCTTTTTCCTCTTCTTTTTCGTCTTCTTCCTCTTCCTCTTCTTTTTCTATTTCTTCTTCCTCTTCTTCTTTTTCTTCTTCTCCTCCTTGTTCTTCTTCCTCCTTCTCCTCCTTGTTCTTCTTCCTCCTTCTCCTCCTTGTTCTTCTTCCTCCTTCTCCTCCTTGTTCTTCTTCTATTTCTTCTTTTTTAAATTCTTTTTCGTCTTCTTCCATTTCTTATTTTTCTTCCATATCTTCTTCTTCTCCTTCTTTTTCTTTCTTCTTCTTCGTCCTCCTTCTCCTTCTTCCTCCTCCTCCTCTTCTTCTTTTCTTTCTTCTTCTTCTTCTCCTTCTCCTTCTTCTTCCTCTTCCATTACAATTATCATATCAATATCATCATCATCGCCTTCACAAAAATGATTAATACTGAAACCTTAGAAATAAATAACACAACAAATAACACACAAAAAAATGATAATAAAATAAACGAAAATAAAAATCAAGAAACAACAGGAAACAAAAAAAAAAAAAACATCCGCAATAAAGAAAGAAAGAAAAGAAAAGAAAAACAGAACAAAGACGTGAGAATGCGCTTAACCCGCTATCACGATCGTCTTTTGTTATCTCTCAAAACAGGATCGGATCCGCTTATCTCCCGCCAGATTCCCTTAACCTGACTTCGCTGAATCTATTACGTCGCCGACTCCTTCGATTTACTCCGTCTATTGTTCATCCGGGTTATTTGATTTAATGGAACGAGCGAGTTTTTTTTTTTTTATTGTTTTCGTTTAATTTTTCTTTGGTGATTTTTTTTTTTTTCTAATTCTGTGACTGGATTTTCGTCCTTGATTTCCGATTTGTTTCATATATATATATATATATATATATATATATATATATATATATATATATATATATATATATATATATATATATATATATATATATATATATATATGTATATATTGTTACCTTTTGCTTTTAATCGATCCATTCATTTGTTTAAACTCTTTATATAATCCAATTTCCTTCCTTATTCATTAATTCTCTCCTCTTTCGTCTGGGAGAGGAAGCAATTCTTTTTTTTTCTCTCTTTGCAATAACCTTTTTATCTGTTTACATTAAGCGCTCCGTTCCAACCTCAGAATCATTTTTATATCTTGAAGCAGAGATAAGAATGAGGTTTTGTGGTGAACACTTTTTTTTCCCTTTTTTTTCCTCATTATATTATCTTCTGTTTTCTTTTCTTTTATTTCGTTTTTATTCCTTTTTTTTCTTTAATTTCAACATTTTCCTCCCTTTTCCTTCCTCCTTTCTTCACCTCCTCTCCTCTTCCTTGTCTCATTTCTTCCCTCTTTTTTCTCCTCTTCCTCCTTTCCTATTTCCTTCCTTCCTCTTCTCGTTTTCTACTATTTTTCCTTCTTTCTCTTCCTCCTCTCCTTCGTTCGTGTGTGTGTGTGTGTGTGTGTGTGTGTGTGTGTGTGTGTGTGTGTGTGTGTGTGTGTGTGTGTGTGTGTGTGTGTGCCTGTGCGTGTTTTGCGTGCGTGCACATGTGTACATATGGCCGTGTGACGCCAGACAAGGAAGGCCTCCCCTTCCGGAAGCAGCCCGGCCGGAAATGACGCTTTGAAGAATCAGATATTAACCCCCCCCCCACATCCCCACCCTCCCCACGTCCTCCCCGCTCCTCCTCCTCTTTATCTCATTCTCCCTTTTTCCTTCCCCTTCTTCACCCTTCCTTCCTTTTTCTTCCTCCTGCTCTCACTCTACCGGAAGCTAGTCACATTTTAACACTTCTGTGACGTCATTCCTGGATCTCTCTGACATCAAACACCCTGACATCAATTTTATAATCTTACTCTTCCCTATAACCGCTTATGAAACATTAGGGAGGAAAAAATGAAAGACGAAGGGAGAGGGAGAGGGAGAGAGAGAGAGAGAGAGAAAGAGAGGAAGAGAAAGAGAGAGAAAGAAGCGAGTGAGGGAGACCAATGTCATACCAACACTTTATCTAAAAAAGTAATAATAATAATAATATAAACATTACAGCACCAAGTGATACATACTCAATGCACACGTCACATCCCTTCTCCCTTTAACTCCTGCCTCTATAATTCGCGAAACAGGTTTCATCTCACCGTAAATCAGTCAGCCTTTGTCAGCAAGGCGTGGCGTGCTAACATTCAGCTCAATCCTTGCTGAGGCTCTGGGAGGGGCAGGGAGGGGCAGGGAGGGAGGGAGGGGCAGGGAGGGAGGGAGGGAGGGAGGGACGGAGGGAGGGAGGGACAGGGAGGGAGGGAGGGACAGGGAGGGAGGGACTGAGGGAGGGACAGAGATGGACAGGGAGGGAGGTAGGGAGGAACAGGGAGGAAGGAGGGGAAGAGAGAGAGAGAGAGAGAGAGAGAGAGAGAGAGAGAGAGAGAGAGAGAGAGAGAGAGAGAGAGAGAGAGAGAGAGAGAGAGAGAGAGATTCCTCACTCCCTCACCAGTGATTCTGAAGAAAAAAAAGCTACAGGAATCTCAGTGTCTGTCACATTTGCAAGTCGGAGGATCGGAGGCCGTGGATTCCCCCAAGAGAAGAGGGAAGGAGAGGGAAAGGAAGAGAGAGAGAGAGAGAAGGGGGAAGGAGAAGGAATGGAGGGAGAGGGAGGGAGGGAGGGGAGGGAGGGAGGGAGAGGGAGGAAGGGAGAGGGAGGGAGGGAGGGAGGGAGGGAGGGAGAGGGAGGGAGGGAGAGGGAGAGGGAGAGAGAGAGAGAGAGAGAGAGAGAGAGAGAGAGAGAGAGAGAAAGAGAGAAAGCGTGAGAGAATGAGCGGGAGGACAGAAGAGAGAAAAGAAAGCAAGAAACAAAAGAAAATCAAAACAACCCAAGAAAAATAAAAGAAATATAACCGAACAAACAAGGAATAT
>NC_051398.1:51680460-51688531 GCF_015228065.2 Penaeus monodon
TGAGTAGATAAATAAATATATACATAAATATATACATAGAGAAGTTGATAAATAAATCGATAGATAGCTAGACAGGCAGATAAAGGTAGACAGATTTATAGTTTGATTAACTGATTGACAGAAAGATAGATAGGCAGAATGATAGATCTATAGACGGATAGACAATCTATGGCCGGCTTGGCAAAAAAATCTGATTAACTGATAGACAAACAGACAGACAGAGAGATCGATCGACAGATAAATAAAAAGATAGATAGATATAACCAGATAAATAAATACTCATACATACATGAACATACAGATACACACAAATACACGCACTTTGAGTATATACACAAATACACACACACGCATACACACACAGTCATAGTCTATACACAAATATACACACACGCAAACACACGCACTTTGAGTATATACACAAATGCACACACACGCAAACACACGCACTCAGAGTATATATACAAATATACACACGCAAACACACACACTCAAGATATATACACAATGCACGCACACAAAAACACACACGCTCAGAGTATACATACATATATAAACACGCACATCCAAAGCATATGCACGCACACAAAGCATACACAGAAAAAAGTGAGATAACGAACTCAAAAAGAAATGTTCAAACGATATGTTCACATCACACAAATGCGTTCACTCAACCCCTGCAGTTTATAAACGATTTGTTGTCTAATCGATGGGGAAAAGAGACGAAATATTTAGAAAACAAACAAGGATTTGTGATAAGATATTTTCTAAAGGAGAGAGAGGGAGAAGGAGGGGGAGTGAGAGAGAGAGAGAGAGAGAGAGAGAGAGAGAGAGAGAGAGAGAGAGAGAGAGAGAGAGAGAGAAAGAGAGGGAGAGAGAGAAAGAAAGAGAGAAAGAGAGAGAAAGAGAGGGAGAGAGAGAAAGAAAGAGAGAAAGAGAGAGAAAGAGAGAGAGAGAAAGAAAGAAAGAAAAAGAGAGACAGAGAGACTAACAAAAGATTAAAATTGGCCTCCACCCCCCCAAAAAAAAAAAAAAACATTAATCTTATTGAATAAACGAGTTGACACCCTTATGGCACATTATGGCACATTATGGCACACACACGACCCCCAAAGATACCAAAGTCTGCCATTTTTCACTCAAGATGAAATATGTTGGCACTTTGACCTAATTTTTCCTTCTGTTATTACGACGAAGATATTTGTATTTTAGGCAGGTCGATGCAGAATTATAGTTACGTTGTAAAATCACAATAATATAGAAAAAAAAAAATGAATAAAGATATATATATTTGTGTGTGTGTGTGTGTGTGTGGTGTGTGTGTGTGTGTGTGTGTGTGTGTGTGTGTGTGTGTGTGTGTGTGTGTGTGTGTGTGTGTGTGTGTGTGTGTTTGAGTGTGTGTTTGTGTTTGTTTGTTTATTTGTTTGATTGAGTATAGACAGACAGACAGACAGATAGATATATAGATAGACAGACATATAGGCAAATACATACATACAAGCACAACTTTCCTCCCTATTTCGAAAGACAACTGTTATCACTTTACAATCAAAACAGAAACAGGTCATAAAAATCCAAAAACAAAAAAAAAAAACAAAGCTACATAGGCCTACTCCCTTCTAGGACCCCTCCCCCCTTTCCCCTCAAGCACGACCCCCCTTCTTAACGCATGAGAATTTTTTTTTTCTTTTTTTCTTTTTCTTTCTTCGTGTCGTTTCATTTTCTTTCTTTATTTATTTTCCTTCATATCCTTTTCCTCTTTTTTTCTCGTTCTTGCTTTTTTTTTTCTCTCTATTTCTTTCTCTTTTTCTTTCTCCTTCTTTCTTCATCTTTTTCTTTCGTTCTTTCTTTCTCTTATTCTCTTTTTCATTTCTTTCTCTCTTTCCTTCCTTTCAGGCTTCCTTTTCGTTTTTTATGTTCTTATATTATTATTATTATTGTTTTTGTTTTCCCTACAGGCAGCGCATGTTGCATATTCATGCAGACACTAATGCAATACAATGTGTAAACAAAACAAAAGCACACACAAGCAATACATACACTAATTCGCACGCACATACACACACACACACACACACACACACACACACACACACACACACACACACACACACACACACACACACACACACACACACACACACACACACACACACACACACACACACACACACACACACATCACACACACACACACACAGGCATACCTCTTCACATACAAAATGCACAAAGAACCACACATGCATCCACACACACGCACACAGAAAATGTACGTATATAGGCCTATGCTCCTTAAAATAGGCCGTCTCTCTTGAGTCCTTCAATTATATTCAACTTTTATCATTATTTTTTCTTTATTAGTATTATAATTATTTAACTGATAGTGGTAAATTCAACATTTAATCCCAACAGACCGGTCTTCCTAATTACCACTGCGCGTAAATTGACATGAAAAGTTCAAAGGCTGTCAAGACCAATAAATATATTTAATATGTTCATTATTTCAAGCATTTGTTTCCATACAAAATTCCTTTATGTGTTTACACACGAAAAACCATTTTGACAATATTGAAAAACAAAAAAATCATATTTGGAAATATCTTCTTTTTACGTCACTTAATTAATCACACACACATACATACATACATATGTGTGTGTGTGTGTGTGTGTGTGCGTGCGTGCGTGCGTGCGTGCGTGCGTGTGTGTGTGTGCTGTGCGTGTGTGGGTGGTGGTGTGTGTGGTGTGTGTGTGGTGCGTGGTGCGTGCGTGCGTGCGTGCGTGCGTGCGTGCGTGTGTGGTGTGTGCGTGCGTGGTGCGTGTGGTGGTGTGGTGTGTGTGATGTGTATAATTGATTTGTTGTCTATATAGCATTTGGAAACAATCAAATGATTCTCTTTGCAGTGAACTTAAGACAATTAATTAGGTGACCTGATTCTATTCAACCGCTCGAATTGGTATAATGGTTGGGGGAGGGGTGTGGGGGGGGGGGGGGGAGGGAGAGGGGAAATAGGATTTGGGACGGGATAAGCGATGGGAAGGGAGGATCGAAGGGAATCGTTGAGTGGAGGAGAATTAAAGGGAGCATTAAGGGGGAATAGGGATAAGGGGGAGGAGGGGGAGGGGGGGAGGGGAGGGGGAGGAGGGAGAGGAAGAGGGGAGGGAAAGGGGGGAGGAGGAAAGGAGGGGAGGGGGAGGTGGTGGTGGTGGGGGGGGAAGAAGGAGGAATAAGGGGGATAGGGAGAGGGGAGGAGGGGGAGGGAGGGAGAGGAGAAAGAGAAGAAAGGGGGAGGGAAAGGGGGGAGGAGAAGGGATAAGGGAGGCGGGAGGGGGGAGGTAGAAGGGGGAGGAGTATAAAAGGAGGGAGAGGAGGAGGAGGAGAAGAAAAAAAGAAGAAGAAGAAGAAGAAGAAGAAGAAGAAGAAGAAGAAGAAGAAGAAGAAGAAGAAGAAGAAGAAGAAGAAGAAAGGAAGAGGAGGAGAAAGAGGAGAAAGAGGAAGGCGAAATGGAAAGAGGAGATGTATAGCTGTTAATAACATAATAACCAGGAAAAAGAAGAAGAAGAAGAAGAAGAAGAAGAAGAAGAAGAAGAAGAAAACAAGTGAGGAACAAGAAAAGAAAAGAAAAGAAAAGAAAAAAAAAAAACCACTGACATATCCTATATATCAATCACAGAGTTGAAACAAAAAGAAAAGTGAAAATCTGAGCCGACCCAAAAAATGAAAAAAAAAAAAAAACTTTTTATCTTAACCCAATCACCCCGGATTTATGTTCTGTCCCTTGTAGGTTTTTGTGAATTTTGTTACATACAGATGGCTCCACATGTGCCCAGCCTCCAAGGAGTCTATCAGTAGGCCCTACTGACTGATCTTGATTTCCCCATTCCTTGAATTGGCGGGAAGATGCGTTTTTCCTTTTAATACAATTGATATCAATACTTTTATTATTGTTATTGATGTTATGATTATTAAAGTATTATTAAAATCTTGTTAACATTTAAGACAATGAAATAATGCAAAAGATCCTTTCCAAAAGTCAAGGAAAAGGGTAAACAGGTGAGAAAGGTAGGACTAATAAGTGACCCCTTGATGACTAAGCACTTGTAGAGCCATCTATGTGTGAATACAATAAGTAAACCTGTGTTACAGTGGGCATGGCATGTATTCTTGCCAAACGTGGCGATTGGGTTAATTAAACCGCAGGAATTCAATGGCATCTTTAATTGGCTTGTTAGTGGCAGAATCGCCCATTGTTAGACATGCCACTGAGATGATTTTTTTTTCTTTATCTTGCCTATCAAGTTGACATGCGGTGACAGGGAGGGAGGGAGGGAGGGGGGAGGGGAGTGGGAGGAGGGAGGGGGGAGGGAGGGAGAGAGAGAGAGAGAGAGAGAGAGAGAGAGAGAGAGAGAGAGAGAGAGAGAGAGAGAGAGAGAGAAAGAAAGAGAGAAAGACAAACAGAGACAGAGAAAGAAGAGACAGACAGAGAAGGAAAAAAAAAAAAAAAAAAAAGAAACAGAGTCAAAATTCTCTCCATTTTTTCTCTCGGCGATCTAAATTTACCTCTGCCCCCCTATAACGAACACCAAAACCGCCTCATATTTTCCGAATCACCCCTCAATACTCCGCTTTATAACACTCGCCTCGGCCATTTCCAACGTTTGAAAAAGCACACTGTTAATATACTACGACCAGGTTATAAAAAATCAAAGACCTTTTGCTTTTTTAACCTTTTCTTTTTTATTTTCATTTGTCTCTACGTTCACTCTTGCTCTGAAGAAGCCATAAATTGCCCTCAAGTGACGTGAATCTTTATGAAATATATTCGAGGAAAATAGAGAGAAGAGGAAAAATTATCTAAAGGTAATAAGTAAACAAATCAAACAAAACAGAAATGGTCTCCATTACATATAAAATCGAAATTCAAATACGATAAAAAAATTAATAAAAGGATAAACTACACAATATGGAAAAAAATATCAGCAATAATAAGGTACAAAAAAAAGAAATCCATATACCTAAAAAAGCAAACAAAAGAAAACAACTAAAACAAGAATATTAGCAAACAAAAACAAAAACACAAACACAGACACATTGGTACCTAACCGACCATTTTCATCTTCACACAAACAAACTTTTTTTCCTTGGTGTTTGGTAGTAGTAGTAGCAGTGACAACGATGGTGGTGGTAGTAGTAGTAGTAGTAGTAGTAGTAGTAGTAGTAGTAGTAGTAGTAGTAGTAGTAGTAGTAGTAGTAGTAGTAGTAGTAGTATTAGTAGTAGTAGAGTAGTAGTGGTGGTGGTGGTGGTGATGGTGGTAATAAAGTATTATTATTTACTATCGTTTTCATTATTATCATTATCATTATCGTCATCATATCATCATCATCATCCTTATTATTATTATTATTATTATTACTATCATTATTATTATTATTAGTAGTAGTAGTAGTAATAGAAGTAGTAGCAGTAGCAGCAGCAACAGCACGAAAAACGTAGCAGTGATGCATTAATACTACTGACAGTGGCGGTAGTGGTGGTACAGTTGTTCAAGCCAGTGGAAGTCGTGGTAGACTGAACTGTGCACGACTTCTCACCTGCTTGACTTCTCTGTAACTTCCGGGGTCGTTATTTATGGACCTGCGGGTTCTCTAGTGAGGGGGGGGAGGAGGGAGGGGTGAAGAAAGTAGCGAGGGGGAGAGGAGAGAAGGGGGAGTGAAGGGGGGCGAGGGGGGAGAGGAAAAGAAGGGGAGAGGGAGAGGAAGAGAGGGGGAGGGGGAGAAGAGGAGGGAGCGATGAAGAAAGTAGCGAGGGGGGAGGAAAGGAGGGGGAGAGAAGGTGAGGGGAAGAGGAAGAGAAAAAAACAGATAGAAAGACAAATAGACAGAAAATTAAAGAAACAGAAAGTCAAAATGACAGACAAAGAAACATAAAGATATAAAGATAGATACAAACACACACACACAAACACATACACAACACACACACACACACACACACACAAAACACACACACACACACACACACACACACCACACACACACACACACACACACACACACACACACACACACACACACACACACACACACACACACACACACACACACACACACACACACACACACATCCCACACGAACAAACACACCACGAGCCCAAACAGACAAATAAAATGATTTGAACAAGATGATTGATAAACGCCAAAATATCTAATCAAGAGAATAATTCTCCTTGCCAAGTTACCAATTAATTTCGTGATTAATGGCGGATGGCCCGTAGGCAGGGGGGGATGGAGGGGGGGGGGGGGTGCGTGTGATAGTGAGACAAAGAAAGTAATGAAATGCGTTTAAGTAATGGAGTTGTTATTGCAGGTGTGGAAGCGGGAGATGCCGTAGACGCATCTCTATCTATCTATCTGTAAATCTATCTATCTATATTATACGTATTTTATATACATACATACATACACACATATATATATATATACATATATATATATATATATATATATATATATATATATATATATATATATATATATCTGTGTGTGTGGTGTGTGTGTGTGTGTGTGTGTGTGTGTGTGTGTGTGTGTGCGCGCGCGCGTGTGTGTGTGTGTGTGTGTGTGTGTGTGTGTGTGTGTGTGTGTGTGTGTGTGTAATGTGTGTGTGTTGCGCGTGTGCGTGCGTTCGTGTGCGTGAATATAAATCTAGAGATAGACACACACACAAACAAGACAGGCAGACGAACAGATAGCTAAACACACACAAATACACATAAATACAATAAATAAATAAACAAATAAATAAATAAAATTCTACCAACAACCTGAAGACCATAATTCGTTCAAAATCTCTTCGTTTTCGCTCAGAATTTGCATAACTGACTAGCTTACCTGCTGCTTTCATTGATACGCTAATTCAGTGTGCAAAATAATAATGATAATAATGTTAATAATAATAATAATAATAATAATAATAATAATAATAATAATAATAGTAATCCTCATCATCATCATCATCATCATCATAATAATAATCATAATGATAATAATAATCATAATCATAATCATAATAACAATAATCATAATAATAATAATAATCATAATAATAATCATAATAATAATAATAATAAAAAAATAATAAATAATAAATAATAAGCACAATTTGACTAATGAGGAAGGCGATTATGATCAATGTGGGATTTGGCTGCTGAGGGGAAACGAGGGAAGGAGAGAACGGACAGCGAATGATGGACAGATAAGGAGAGGGAGGAGAGAGGAGGAAGGAAAAAAGAAGGGAAGAGGGAGGAGGGAGGAGAGAAGAGGGAAGAGAAATGGGGGGAGGGAAAGGTGGGAGACACAGTACGGGGAAAAAAGTACGGTGCGGATCTTTATAAATGCGCTCACGTACGTACGCACGTAGCCACAAACACACAAACACAGACAGACAGACAGACAGACAGACAGACAGACAGGCAGGCGCACACATACATACACACACACACACACACACACACACACACACACACACACACACACACACACACACAAACACACACACACACACACACAAACACACACACACACACACACACAGAAAGAGAGAAAGAAAGAAAGAGAAAAAAAGAAGAGAAATACAGAGACAACCAGCCCCCCCCCCCAAAAAAAAAAAAAAAAAAAAAAAAAGAGAAAACCAGACACAAAGGAACAGAGAGAGAAAGAGACAAGAGAGAGAAGAGAAAATCACCTTCACCTCATGTTCGCGAGCCTCTTGCCCCGATCTCACCTTCTCAGCCACGCAACACACGCACCTGGAAAGGAAGAGGACGATTAATAAGCAATGGCTGATAAAGGGGAGGAGAAGAGACAGGTAATAATGGTAATTAATGATCAACATTTCGTTAAAAGGTATGACCGGTAAGGAAAAATAGACAGAGAAGAGAAAATGGAGGAAGTGAGATTTAAGAACATATTATGATGATAATAATTAGATGAGGAAGAGGGACGAGGAGGAGGAGGAGGAGGGGGAGGAGGAGGAGGAGGAGGAGGAGGAGGAGGAGGAGGAGGAGGAGGAGGAGG
>NC_051398.1:51693631-51696131 GCF_015228065.2 Penaeus monodon
CTCTCTCATTGCCTCTTTCCCCTCTCTCTTTCTCTCCTTTCCCCCCTCTCTTCTCTTCTTTCTCTCTCCTGTTCCCTCCCTCCTTCCCTCTCTCTCCACTCTTCCCCCTCCCCCACCCACTTCCTCTCCGCCATTATCTCATCCCCCTTCTCCCCTCTCCCACCTATTCCCTCCCCCCCCATTCTCCCGTCTTCTCCCTTCTCCCCTCTTCTATCTCTTCCCCTTCTCCCGGCTCCTCCTTTCTCCCCTCTTCTATTTCTTCCCCCTTTCCCCTCTCCCTCCCATTGCTTCTTCCCCCCTCCCCTCTCTTCCCCTCTTCCCCCCTCTCCCTCCCCCACTTTTCAGGATGTATTTACATAGAAAACAGCGCGATCAGATTCTCAATACTTGCAAGAAATTTATCTCGGGTGTTTCTCCTTCTCTAGTTCGCTCGGTCTCGCTCTCTCACTCTCTCTCTCTCTCTCTCTCTCTCTCTCTCTCTCTCTCTCTCTCTCTCTCTCCTTTTCTCTCATCTTTTTGTCTTTCCCCTTCCCTCACTCCCCCCCCTCTCTCTCCTTATCCTTCTCTCTCTTTCTCCCCTCTCTCCTTCCCCTTCTCTCTCCCTCTTACCCTCTCCCACTCCTCTCTCTCTCTGTCTCCCTCTCTTTCTTCCCATCTCCCCGCCTCCTTTTCTCTCTCTCTTCGTCTTCTCCCTTCCCTCTGCAACAATAGCTGCAACTTATGCAAGATTCCATGCAACAGCCGAAGGATTGCCTCGCGGGGGATAGATATTCATGAATAATATCTGCTATCCTTTTCGCATTATTAATATTTTAAATAATGGCTTTTCCATCAGTGCAACACTTTTCTTTAAATATTATATGAATAATGTCTGCTTCTATTTTCTCCTTATTCATATTTTTCATTATTATCAGCATCTTTATCATTATCGTTATGATTATGATTATGATTATGATTATGATTATGATTATTATTATCATCATTATTATCATTATCATTATCATTATCAATATTATTATTATTATTATTATTATTATTATTATTATTATTATTATTTTATCAGTATCATCATCATTATTCACAATCTCCTTTTTTCATTATTGCAATAGTTTAATTCGGAAATGAAATATAAAGGCGACTTAGGCATGCAAGATTGTTATAATTGCTATAATGTTAAAGATGTCAGAAGCTATAATTGATAGCAATAATAACATTAACAAACCAACAGCAAGGCGAATGGTAGAGATGATTAACAACAACAAAAAATGCCATAATAAAATAACAATACTAAACAAAGAAACAATAATAATGATGATAATAATAATAGCAATAATAATAATCACAACAACAACAACAATAGTAATAATAATAGCAATAACAATTAAAAATAATAGTAACAATGATAACATCAACAACAATAATAATAATGATAACAATAACATTAACAACAACAACAACAATAATAACAATAACAACAATAACAATAACATTAACAATAACAATAACATTAACAATAACAATAACATTAACACCAACAACATGCAACAAAGACGCAACACAGAAAGGCATCTTAGCAACAAAAGAGAAAAACGCACAAATCACGCCCGTCATTTGCATATGCAGGCCTTTTAACACGCTACTCGTTTGTGACGTCAGCATATGCTAATTTTTTCCTTGCAATCTTCATTACTTAACGTTTGTATTATATAATGCAATATCTCATTTTATTCATTTTTTTATTTGTTTATTATCATTATTATTACTATCATCATCATCATCACCATCATCATCATCATACTTACTACTACTACTACTTATTATTATTATTATTATCATTACTTTCATCATCATCATCATTATCATTATTATTATTATTATTCATAAATATTTTCTGGTTTTCGATGTATTTATCTTTTAATTTATTCATCCATTTGTGTTTTTCATGTATATCTATTTGTTCATTTATCTGTCTCTGTGTTGTTTATGTCTGTCTGTTAATATATTCACGTGTATCTTTGTCTACTTGTGTCTATCTATCTCTCTTCTATCATCTATGTCTCTGTTTATTTGTTTATCTATTTGTACTATTAATATCTCTAATCTCACTATCATTAAGGCCATCGCTAACGTCATTATCATTACTATTACATCATCATCATCATTATCATCATCATCACTTCCTTTCTTGTTTTCATGATCACCACCTCCACCATCATCATTTTCATCACTAAAACCATATTATCATCCCAATCCCTAACACAATCATCACTATCTTCACCATCACAATCACCAATGTCACTATCATTCATCTACATCACACAACTACTATCACAATCATCACTATCACCACCACCTCCATAACAATTACCATCACCACCACCACATCTCATTGACAATTACTATCACCATCATAATCACCACCACAACCATATTCACTATCACAATCACCTTCACTATCACCATCACAATGACCTTCACCATCACCATCGAAATCACCTTC
>NC_051398.1:51698631-51703818 GCF_015228065.2 Penaeus monodon
AGAGGGGAAAAGGGGAGGGGGGAGGGAGAGAGGGGGAAAGGGGAGGGGGAGGGAGAGAGGGGAAGGGGAAAAGGGGAGGGGGGAGGGAGAAGGGGAAAAGGGGAGGGGGGAGGGAGAGGGAAGGGGAGAGGGGAAAAGGGAAAAGGGGGAGAGGAAGAGGAAAAGAGGAAAGGGGGAGGGAACAAGGGGGCGGGGGAAGGTAGAAGGAAGGGGAAGAGGGGAAGAAATACGAGAAGAGAAGGAAAGGAAAAGGAAAAGAAGGGGAAATGAAAGGAAAGAGGGAGAGAGAGAGAGGAAGAAAAATGGGAAAGACGGAGAGGCAGAAGGAACGGAAAGGGACATGAAAGGGGAAGGAAAAGGGGAAAAGGATGAGAGGGAGAAAGGGAGAGGGGAGAGGGGAAAAGGGAGAAAGAGCAAGATAATACTGGAGAGAAGGGAGAATTTACGAATAGGGGTGAGAGGGAGAAAGGGAGAGGGGAGAATTTAGGAAGAGATAGGGGGAGAAAGGGAGAAGGGAGAATTTAGAAAGGGAGTGAGAGGGAGAAAGGGAGAAAGAGAAAAGCGAGAAAAGAGAGGAAGAAGAAAGTTGAGTGAAAGAAAAGGAAGAATGAGGGAGGGGAGAAAAGAAGAAAGAAAACCAAAGAAAAGAAAGAAAGGAAACAAGAGAAGAAAAGAAAACAAGAAAATAGAACCAGAAAAGTAAAACAAAACAAAACAAAACAAAAACAGAAAAGTAAAACAAAACAAAATAAAAAACACAGAGATGAAACACATCCTGAAAGAGCAAACAAGAGGAACACAACAAAAGGAAAGAATTCTCTGAGACGAAAGAAGCAGGAAGCAATCAACGGAACGAAGAGGAGGAGGAGGAGGAGGAAGAGGTGGAGGAAGAGAGGTGGAGGAGGAAGAGGAGGTGGAGGAGAAAAAGGAGGAGGAGGGAGGGGGAAGAGGAGAAAAACGAGGAAGAGGAGGAGGAGGAGGAGGAAGAATAGGAAGAGAAGGAGGGAGAAAGGAGGAGACAATCAGCGGGTCTTGTCTCCGCGTAAGTAACGCGAGAGACAAACGATGGGAAGAACTCTACTTCGCTCATGAAAAATTTGCATGACCGGCTGTGTCGCCTCTCGCTCGCTCGCCTCTTTCTCTCTCTCTTTCCCCTTCTCTCTCGCTCGCCTCTTTCTCTCTCTTTCCCCGTCTCACTCGCTCGCCTCTTTCTCTCTCTCTTTCCCCTTCTCTCTCGCTCGCCTCTTTCTCTCTCTTTCCCCGTCTCTCTCTCGCTCGCCTCTTTCTCTCTCTCTTTCCCCTTCTCTCTCGCTCGCCTCTTTCTCTCTCTTTCCCCTTCTCTCTCGCTCGCCTCTTTCTCTCTCTCTTTCCCCTTCTCTCTCGCTCGCCTCTTTCTCTCTCTTTCCCCTTCTCGCTCGCTCGCCTCTTTCTCTCTCTCTTTCCCCTTCTCTCTCGCTCGCCTCTTTCTCTCTCTTTCCCCTTCTCTCTCGCTCGCCTCTTTCTCTCTCTCTTTCCCCTTCTCTCTCGCTCGCCTCTTTCTCTCTCTTTCCCCTCTCTCTCGCTCGCCTCTTTCTCTCTCTCTTTCCCCTTCTCTCTCGCTCGCCTCTTTCTCTCTCTTTCCCCGTCTCACTCGCTCGCCTCTTTCTCTCTCTCTTTCCCCTTCTCTCTCGCTCGCCTCTTTCTCTCTCTCTTTCCCCTTCTCTCTCGCTCGCCTCTTTCTCTCTCTTTCCCCTTCTCTCTCGCTCGCCTCTTTCTCTCTCTCTTTCCCCTTCTCTCTCGCTCGCCTCTTTCTCTCTCTTTCCCCGTCTCTCTCGCTCGCCTCTTTCTCTCTCTTTCCCCTTCTCTCTCGCTCGCCTCTTTCTCTCTCTCTTTCCCCTTCTCTCTCGCTCGCCTCTTTCTCTCTCTTTCCCCTTCTCTCTCGCTCGCCTCTTTCTCTCTCTTTCCCCGTCTCACTCGCTCGCCTCTTTCTCTCTCTCGCTCGCCTCTTTCTCTCTTTCCCCTTCTCGCTCGCTCGCCTCTTTCTCTCGCTCGCCTCTTTCTCTCGTTTCCTTTCTCTCTCGCCCGTCTCTTTTTCTATTTTCTTTTCTCCCTGGCTTGTCTCTTTCTCTCTTTATTTTCCTTTCTCTCCTGTCTCTCTCGATATTTTCCTTTCTGTCTCTTCTCTTCTCTTCTCTCTTCTCTCTCTCTCTCTCTCTCCTTACCTCCTCCGAGAGATTCCCTCGCTCTCTGGCGTTCTTCCTTTCTGAACACGTACCTGAGGAAGAAAAAAATGTTAATAAGGATAACTGTCCTTATTTGTTTGTATTCACACTACAATATAAATATATACAAATAAATATCTATATCTATATAGCTAACTACATATATATATATATATATATATATATATATATATATATATATATATATATATATATATATAAATAATATCACCTAAATGATGAACAAATAGCAAAAAAAAGAAGAAAAAAAAAAGTTTTGTATAAACTATTTGTGCACACACACACACACACACACACACACACACACACACACACACACACACACACGCACACACACACACACACACACACACACACACACACACACACACACACACACACACACACACACACACACACATACACACACACACAACACACACACAAGCACACACACACACACACACGCACAACACACACACACGCACACACACACACACACGCACACACACACACACACACACACACACACACACACACACACACACACACACACACACATGCGTGTGTGTGTGTGTATTTGTCGACTCATCCAGTCACACAACCCGGTCACTGTAGGAAATAAAAAAAAAATCAGGAAAATGCTAATATTGCAACAGGAGACAAACTGACAAATAAAAATCTATTAGTCAATAATAAACAAACAGACAATGTTACATAACATGTATCTATATAACATACCTTTACCTACAACTACGATACAAAGAACATTTTTTATTTCTTAATAAAGGAACAGTAAACTTTAAATGAAAAACATCTTATCATTTTCGTAAACACTTTTTCCGTCGCGGTGATGTTAATAAAAGGAGATAGGGGGAAGGGGGAGGGGAAGAGGAAGGGGGAGGGGAGGGGGAGGGGAGGGGGGAAGGGGGAGGGAGAAGGGGGAGGAGGAAGGGGGAGGGGGAAGGGGGAGGGGGAAGGTGGGAGATGGAAGAGGGAGGAGGAAGGGGGAAGGGGAGGGGGGAGGAGGAAGGGGGAGGGGAAGAAGGGATAAGTGCGGGGGAGGGGGAGAAAGGGAAGGGGTGATAGGGAGGGAAAGGAGGACGAGGGAGAGGACGATAATAAGTGAGATGATGCAAAGAGGAAGAAGAGAGCGATAAGAAGAGGGATGAGGGAGAGGAAGAGAGAGGGAGACAGAAAGAATAGAAAGAGGACGATAGGAGAAGAGGGAAAATGGGAAGACAGAAAGAGAGAAGAACGAGGAGAAGGGGAGACGCGAGGAGAAGAGAAGGAGAAACGAGAACAGACGAAGAAGGAGAAGAGGAGGGAGAGGAAGATCAACGAGAAAGGGGGGAAGGGGAGAAGGAGAAGAAGATCAGGGAGATGGGAGAGGGAAAGATTAAGGGAAAAGGGGAGAGGGTAAAAGGGAAGGATAAATGAAGACTTAGGGGAAGGAACAAAAGGTAAAAAGGAAGAGAGAGAGAGAGGGGCGGACGAGGGGGAGAGGGGAGAGGGGGAGGGGAGGGGGGAGGGAAGATGGGAGATGGGAGACGGGCGAGGGGAGAGGGGAGAGTGGGGGGAATGGGCGAAGGAGAGAGAGAGAGAGAAGGGAGGGGGGGGGTGAGGGAGACGGGAGACGGGCGAGGGGGGGAGGGGAGAGGGGTAATTGGGCGTCTAGAAAACGATAAAAGATTTATTATGACGTAACGATCACACGCCCGCTCCGTTCCGCCATCTGCTCAGCGAGAAGAGAAGACAGAAAAGGAGAGACGGAAAAAAAGAGTGATAAGAAATATGGGAGAAAACGATTAAAACAGAGATAAGAAGTAGAGGAAGAATAAGAAGAGAGAGAAAAAAAATAGGATATACTTGCACGCACACACATACACACATACACACACACACACACACACACACACACACACACACACACACACACACACACACACACACACACACACACACACACACGCACGCACGCACTCACGCACGCCCACCCACACACACATTTACCGAAATGGGCGGCTAAGAACACAAATGTCTGCTTACGTATGCAAATATATAGCAGGTGTGCATATTTGCAATAACCGGAATCCATACGAATTGCAATGAATATGCAAAACAGCTATTTGCGCTTGTATGCATATAATAAATGTGTATTGTATACATTTGCGTAATTCTCTTTCCCTCTCTTTCTCTTCTCCCCGCTTCTATTTTTCTCTCTCTTTTCTCGTCTCTTCTACACTTCTATCCGATTATCTCTTTGTTTCTGTCTCTCTCACCTCTCTCCCCTCTCTCTTCCCCTCTCTCTCTCTCTCTTTTCTCTCTTCTCTATCTCCTCTCTCCCCTTCTCTTCTTCTCTCTCTCTCTCTTTTCCTCTTTTCCCCTTTTCCCTCTCTCATCTCTCTCTCTCTCTCTCTCTCTTCTGTCTCTCTCCTCCCCTTCTCTCCTCTCCTGTTTATCACTCTTTCTATCAGCAGCTGGTATATCACAAATTAATTGTATTAAAACGTATCTGTAACATTGCGATCGGGGGTCTGCATGGTTTAAATTCCCCTTCTGTGCTACAACCGCCGAGAAGGCCTCGCGAGTACCATGGGTCAACACATGGTCGTACAAGGTGACTGTCAAGAAATGTTTGCGCAGGGTCGTGCCATAGGAGGTGATGGCTGTTTCATTTTGATCGTGTTGGGAGAGGAAGTGAGATCGCGACTAAAATAATGGATAAAGTATGAAGAGAATGTTAGTTGACGTCGTAGCCTGGTATGTTAAAGTGTGAGGCTTCGAGAGGAACCTCCGTGCCGTCAAGACGCCCTAACTCTGGAATCAGACGTTAAGCTGATATTCTGTTCCCCCAATGCGTATGTACCAATATTTGTAGAAGTTCTTTATTATATAACTAGTCACATTGTTCTTTAGTGGTTTGTATTTGTGGCATTTACATTCGAGAAATTTAATTAAACAGGTTGATCGTACTGAATTAAAA
>NC_051398.1:51708477-51710977 GCF_015228065.2 Penaeus monodon
AGAGAGAGAGAGGAGAGAGAGAGGAGAGAGAGAGAGAGAGAGAGAGAGAAGAGAGAGAGAGAGAGAGAGAGAGAGAGAGATTAAGCGAAAGATTATTATATATATATATAATATATATATATATATATATATATATATAGAGAGAGAGAGAAGAGAGAGAGAGAGAGAGAGAGAGAGACAGACAGACAGAGAGAGAAAGAGAGAAGAGAGAGAGAGAGAGAGAGAGAGAGAGAGAGAGAGGAGAAGGGGAGGGAGAAAGAGGGAGAGAGAGTGAAAGATATATCTCCGCGCTGAAGGACCTCCGCGACGACGAGACCATCGTCATCACCCAGGCTGATAAAGGTGGTGGCATTGTTGTTATGGATAAAAGTGATTATTTACTCAAAATGAACAATTTACTTTCTGATTCTTCTGTTTACAGGAAAGTAACGAAAGGTGAAGGGAAGATGGAGGCTGCCAGGTTCAAGAAAAAGGCGAGGGATTTACTTCTGCTTTCAGTCGAAGGTAAACGCCTACTTCACCTGCTGGAAGAGGCCCCCCGCAACCCGTCCATGAGAGGTCTCCCGAAGGTACACAAGCCAGGCGTGCCGATGAGAGCGATCACCTCTGGTATTGGCAGCGCTCCCCATCGTTTGGCCAAGTATTTGGCTAAACCCCTCTCTGGCGCTATGGGGGTCATCAGTGATTCCCACCTGAAGAACTCCGGGGACCTCATCAGACGTCTCCAGAATTCTGGGTATAGAAATAAAAAGCTTGCCAGTTTTGAAGCTAAATCCCTCTTTACCAATGTACCCACAGACGGAGCAGTCCGGGCAGTCGAAAGGGTCACCAGCTCCATGACAGACGCAGAACTCCCGCTGCCGAGACACCACTTCGTTCTCCTAGTGAAGTTATGCGTGGACTTCGGCTACTTCGAATTTGCTGGGGATGAATACCAGCAGATTAGTGGTCTCGCCATGGGCTCCCCCTTGAGTGCCGTCATGGCTTGCTTGTTCATGGAGACGCTGGAGAGGGATAACTACAGGGATATAATCGGCAGACATTCAACATGGCTTCGCTACGTAGATGACGTCCTCGTCATTGTCCCCAGGAGGCCGTGCTTGCAACATACACTAACGCGGCTCAACTCCGTCACGAGAAAATCCAGTTAACCGTGGAGGAGGAGGAGAATCAGAAACTACCTTTCCTGGACACTCTGATCCATCGGGGTGACGACGGCCTACGTTTCTCTGTATAGAGAAAGCCTACACATAAAGATGATTATATCCATTACTACTTCGCCCACAGCAACAAAACGAAATCTGGTGTTGTGATTGGCTTCTTCCTCAGAGCACTGAGGATCTGCAGCCCTGAATTTCTCGAGGATGAGGTTGCCTATATAATTAGTTCTTTCATGAAACACAAGTATCCCAGAGGCTTCCTGTTAAACCTCAGAAAGAAGGCGGAGAGCATACTTGTAAGAGCAGACCCCGCACCCTCTTCTAGTAATTGTCTCATTTTACCGTCATGTAACATTTCCCAGGCGATCAGCAGATACTTCGGCAAAGCAGTGAGAATCGCCAGCACATCCGGGGAAAAGATACATGGCTTAATACGTGACAGAAAGCAGCCCGAAAGCAACCCTTGTAGTGTTGTATATCGCATACCCTGCAGCGGTTGCGATACAGCATACTTTAGGGAAACAGGCCGTGGTTTCAGTACCAGGATCAGCGAAAATAGAGCTGACATCCGTCACCACAGAACTTCCAATGCCATGGTGGTACATGTAGATGAAGCTGGACATCTACCGAACTGGAAGGAAGCAGAAATAGTCCATGGAGGACTGAACAAACTAAAAAGAAAAATTATGGAAGCAGCATGCATCGCGACGGAGAGTAATATCAACACGGCATCGGGCAGGTTCAGATTATCCAAGGTCACAGCAACAATCCTACGAGCAACGAATAGGAGGTCACAGTCAGGTATTTTGTCAGCTCACGGCTGATATATATTTTCTATGTAATTTCTCTGATGTATGTATTTCTGACGAAGACGCAATCGAAACCGGCTAAATACATCTCTTGTATTATGAAGATATTCATTCTCATTCATACCTTGTCTACATATATATTATATAATATTAATATATAATATTATATATAATATATATATATATATATATATATATATATATATATATATACTACACATATATACGCACATATCCACACACACACACACACACACACACACACACACACACACACACAACATATATATAATTATATATATATATATATATATATAATATATATATATATATATATATATATAGATATATATATATATATATATATATATATATATATGTATATATATATATATATTATATATGTGTGTGTGTGGTGTGTGTGTGTGTGTGTGTGGTGTGTGTGTGTGGTGTGTGTGTGTATGTGTGTGTGTGTGTGTGTGTGTAACCCAGCTTTATATATGTGATGTTACTGAAACGTGTATGCCAATG
>NC_051398.1:51738495-51745408 GCF_015228065.2 Penaeus monodon
ACCATAACTTGCTAACTTGGTCCTACTTCAGCAGGTGGATGCTCAAACTGAAGGGAAGAGGAAGAATTTTATGATCTTGCATTTTTCTTCCAAACACGTCCACACAGACGCTCGGCCTACGCTATCTCCCTTTTCACATTTACACACTTACACATCCAACATTCAGCACATACATCCTGTACTTTCCTTCCACCCTTCTTTCATACAACATTCACGCCCCCATACACAACACACACGGTTCCCGAACCTACTAATCGGGTGGTGGCAGCGTGCCGTAGGCCTGGAATCTTACACTGTTCACTGCAGACGAATCTTTTCCCAAATAAAATCTATATTCTCGGTTGAGCCCGAACTCAACCAGACATATTGAATTCTACTGGGTCTACGCCCCGCTACAATAACAATAACAATGATAATGATAATGATAATGATAATGATAATGATAATGATAATGATAATGATAATGATAACGATAATAATAATAATAATAATAATAATAATAATAATAATAATAATAATAATAATAATAATAATAATAATAATAATAATAATAACAACAATAATAATAACAACAACAATAATAATAATAATAGTAACAATAATAATAATAATAGTAACAATAATAATAATAATAGTAACAATAATAATAATAACAATAGTAACAATAATAACAATAATAACAATAACAACAATAAAAACAATAATAATAATAATAAATTACAACCCTCCCTGACCAGGACTCGAACCTAGGTCACTCCGGCTATGAAACCGGAGGCCAGCGCTAAACCAACCGTGCCACACGACCCACTAAAAGGATATGCAACTAGGTTCGAGTCCTGGTCAGGGAGGGTTGTAATTATATTATTATCATTATTATTATATTTCCATTATCGTTATTACATTCATTATTTTACCCCCCCAATCCCTTGCCCGTTGTTGTCGTGGGGGGCTTAGGAGGCGGAGACTGGGACCCAATGATGGGGAACTCCCCAACCTTGGGACTCAGCCCTCGACTCAACTAATTTTGCATGGTCTTGATTTTCCTTCCCACCTTTCGTTTCTGTCCCTTCACCAAACCCTTCTGCTATCCACCTCCTAAGGTGTGAGAGCCGTGCTGAAAGGATGAAAGGCTGACTTTGTGCCAGTCCTGAACGGCCTGAGGGAGCCATGGGCACGGTATTCCCCTGATTTTTCTAGCCCTTACCCCTCAAGGGGACCCTGAGGGGTGGACTGTTTTTATCCCCAACATAATCCAGGCTTACCATGGCCAGTAATGAAAACTTATCTCCACTATTAGGGGCAATGAGGCTTGCCCCTTTATCAAATAGCCCCAACGATGTAAACCCACCCGATTCCCTGACCCCAGGCTCTCCTTTGACCACGGCTCCGAACACTGCAACAACTACCCCTCATCAATGCCTACTAGTACAGTAGCCAACAACCAATCCTTAAGAAACATTTCCACTCTCCCAGCACGCTCAACTTCATCACCTCTACCCCCACAACCTCTAACATCAACCACCCCATCCTCCCTTATTAATACCTTACAGCCTTATTGCCCACCTCCCCATAACACTACCTCCCTCAACACTACTCCATCGTCACGCACCCGCCCTTCGACTACCCTATCACTACAACAATATTGAATACCCTCTTCAGCGCAGCCAAATGGGACCGATTTTTCGTGATCCCTCCCACAGCTCCCTACTCTGACAACACCCTTCTCTTCCAACAATGTCTCCAAAAACAAGTAGGTAAAGTCTCTTTCCGTAGCCGACCCGACCGCTCCCGTCTTGTCACAGTAACATCCGAAAACCAAGCTATAGCATTAACAAAACTAACAGACATATATGGTAACCCCATCCTTGCAGAACCCCATCCAACCCTCAATACTTGCACCGGAACAGTTTCAATCTCCCCAGCAAATTGCCCAATCTATGACAAAGATTGGTCAGATTGTGGAGAAGACCTACTTGCCTGTCTCACAGACTATGATGCAACGTCAGTACAATGCTACTCCATTCCCCCCAGAGGTAATCGAAAGAAACCCACTAACATAGCCAAAATTACCTTCCGTAGACATGACCTTCCCTTTAACGTCTATATAGGAGGAGAATCCCTCCCTGTTCGTCCATACCAACCTCCTCCACGTCAGTGCCAAAATTGTTGGCGTCTAGGACACCCAGCCAAACATTGCCGTTCCACAGCCAGATGCCCACTATGTGCCCAACCTGGCCATACCCGATCTAACTGCCCTGCACAATCACGCACATGTGCCAACTGTGGCGGCCCCCATAATGTATTTTATAGGGGCTGTCCCACCTACAAATTTGAGTCTGAGGTAGCAACTCTCAGATTCAAACTTGGACTCACACTACGTGAAGCCAGACAAGAAGCACGTCGACGTGGTTTCTCTCTTACTCCTTACTCCAGTAATACTGCTCATTCTACCAATTCTCCTAAACCCACCCCCCTACATCTAAACCCCCTCTTCTACCTCCTACCTTCCCCAGTCAAACTCTTTTGCCATCCTAAATCCAGACACTCCAATCTCTACTACAGATATTTCAATCACCACCACAACCCCAACACCTTCCCCTCTCCCTCCTTGCACTACCCGTAACAGACAGAACAAACGTTCCACCCCCTCTTCCCCTACCACACAATCACCTCCACCTTCCTTTACTCCTTTGCTTGAGACACCAGCCCTCTCTTCCCCCCTCACAAGAAATCCTATATCCCCCAAAACTCCCAAACCAACTCAGAAGAAGAAACCATTGAAAATATTCAAGATTACCTAATGAAAACTGACACTCAACCTCCAAATCTTACAACTCCTGCTCCTTCCACACTCCAAGTAACTGCTGATATCCATCCTCCTCCTAACGATATCCCCCCTACACCCTATCCTCCTACCCCTCCCAACACAGCCCATCCCCCCGACCCCAACCCCGCCCACATTATCCCTCCCACCATCCCCTCTATCCCTTCCACTCCCTCCTGGATACACACGTGAATCCCGTATGTCACAAGTATCTCCTTCCTCATCTCCTAATACCCCTCCTAGTGAATCCCGTATGTCACAAGTATCTCCTTCCTCATCTCCTAATACCCCTCTAATCTAACTCCTTACCACACCCGACCCTAACCCTTTCACTCACCAATTCCTTTGCCCAGCTTAGACAACTAATCACTAACTCAACCACCCTTCCCAAACATTAACTATAGTGCTCCATGACCTTAGATGTCTAGCACATTTCTCTTGCTTTTAACCATTAACCATTAACCATTCATTATTTTCAGTATTATTATTATCATAAAAACTACAGAAAATAAGCGGCAAAACTGTTTTTCCGCGGCTGTTTTTTCTATAAAAATAGAAAAACAGCAAAGTCAAAAAGAGAAAAAAAAAATGCGAAAATAAAACTAAAGAAAATAAGCGGCAAAACTGTTTTTTCGATAAAAATAGAAAAACAGCGAAGTCAAAAAGAGAGAGAAAAAAAAAAAGCGAAAATAAAAAAACTCTAAAAGAAAATAAGCGGAAAAAAATGTATTTTTCCGACGGACTGTCGTTTTCTATTAAAAATAGAAAACAGCGAAGTCGAAAAGAGAAAAAATATTGCGAATGAATAACTACTAAAGAAAATAAGAAAAATAAGCGGCAAAACGGTTTTTACGCGGACTGTTTTTTTCGATGTAAAAAAATAGAAATACAGCGGAAGTCGAAAAAAGGGCGAGGTCACGAGACTAAAAAAAAAAAAAAAAAAAAAAAAAAAAAGAGAATAAAAATAAAATAGAAATAAATAAAAGAATAAAGAAATTAAAAATAAATAAATAAACAAGTTGCCTGATTGCCGTTCTGGTACTATCTTTCATGTATTATACACTTTCGTATTTTGTTGTACCGCGTCCGTGTATCTTTTATCAAAGGGTCCCCTTCGTGTTGTCTTTTTTTATGAATTCTTATTCACTGTTTAAGATATTTCTTCTATTTTCCCAGTTTTTTTTTTTTTTTTTTTTTTGCTTGTTTTTATTTCTTCGTTTTTCATCATATATTTCTTTATGCATCATCCCTCCGTGTTATCTATAAAAACTGTATATGATTTTGAGTTTAGATAATATTATTTCATATGGTTGATGACGTCACAGTGGTGGATAAATAGACCAGTTTACTCGCCAAATCACAGTCTAGTATATATATGTGTATATACTATAGATATTATATATATATATATATCTTTAATACTATAATAATATATATATATACACATTATAGACTGACTGTATTTGGCGGGACAACTGGGTAATATGTATAACACACACTGTGACGCATCAACCAAGGAAATTACTATTAGACCATAAACCCCCTAAAATCAGATTACAGTTTTAAGATAACACGGAGGGATGTCATAAAAAATATATGAGAAGAAAACGAAGAAATAAAAACAAGCAAAAAAAAAAAAAAAAAAAAAACTTTGGCAATAGACGAGAAATATCCTAAAAAACAGTGATAAGAATTCAATAAACAAAAAACAACAAGAGCTGATAAAGATACACGGGACGCGGTTTTAAAATCGAAAGTGTATATAATAAAGCGAGTAAAGAAAAAAACGACAATCAGGCCAGACCTTGTGTCGTTTATTTATTTAGTCTTTATTCTTTTATTTATTTCTATTTTATTTGTTTCTATTCTTTTTTTTTTTGTTTTTTTTATTTTTTTATCTCGAACCTCAGAGTGAGTCCTTTTCGACCTTCGGACATGGTATATTCTATTTTTATCGAAAAAACAGCCGAGGAAAAACACGGATTTTTTGCCGGCTTATTTTCTTATTTCCCTTTAGTAGTTATTTTCGCAAATTTTTTCTCTTTCGACTTCGTGGTTTTCTATTTTTATTCGAACAAAACAGCCTCACCCCGGAAAACAGTTTTTTGGCCCTTATTTTCTTAGTTTTATTTTCGTCTTTTTTTTTTTCTCTCTCTTTTTGGACTTCGATGTTTTCTATTTTTATCGAAAAACATCAGTTTGCCGTTATTTTCTTAGTTTATTTCGCATTTTATTTTACCTACATTTTTGACTGTGCTGTTCCTATTTTTTAGAAAAACAGCCGACGGAAAAAAAACAGTTTTGCCGCGTATTTTCTTTGTTTCATATTTTCGCTTTTTTTTTTTCATCTTTTGACTTCGCTTGCTTTCCTATTTTTATAGAAAAAACAGCCGCGGAAAACAGTTTGCCGTTATTTCTGTAGTTTTTATGATAATAATAATACTGAAAATAATGAATGGTTAATGGTTAATGGTTAAAAGCAAGAGAAATGTGCTAGACATCTAAGGTCATGGAGCACTATAGTTAATGTTTGGGAAGGGTGGTTGAGTTAGTGATTAGTTGTCTAAGCTGGGCAAAGGAATTGGTGAGTGAAAGGGTTAGGGTCGGGTGTGGTAAGGAGTTAGATTAGAGGGGTATTAGGAGATGAGGAAGGAGATACTTGTGACATACGGGATTCACTAGGAGGGGTATTAGGAGATGAGGAAGGAGATACTTGTGACATACGGGATTCACGTGTGTATCCAGGAGGGAGTGGAAGGGATAGAGGGGATGGTGGGAGGGATAATGTGGGCGGGGTTGGGGTCGGGGGGGATGGGCTGTGTTGGGAGGGGGTAGGAGGATAGGGTGTAGGGGGGATATCGTTAGGAGGAGGATGGATATCAGCAGTTACTTGGAGTGTGGAAGGAGCAGGAGTTGTAAGATTTGGAGGTTGAGTGTCAGTTTTCATTAGGTAATCTTGAATATTTTCAATGGTTTCTTCTTCTGAGTTGGTTTGGGAGTTTTGGGGGATATAGGATTTCTTGTGAGGGGGGGAAGAGAGGGCTGGTGTCTCAAGCAAAGGAGTAAAGGAAGGTGGAGGTGATTGTGTGGTAGGGGAAGAGGGGGTGGAACGTTTGTTCTGTCTGTTACGGGTAGTGCAAGGAGGGAGAGGGGAAGGTGTTGGGGTTGTGGTGGTGATTGAAATATCTGTAGTAGAGATTGGAGTGTCTGGATTTAGGATGGCAAAAGAGTTTGACTGGGGAAGGTAGGGGTAGAAGAGGGGGGTTTAGATGTAGGGGGGGTGGGTTTAGGAGAATTGTTAGAATGAGCAGTATTACTGGAGTAAGGAGTAAGAGAGAAACCACGTCGACGTGCTTCTTGTCTGGCTTCACGTAGTGTGAGTCCAAGTTTGAATCTGAGAGTTGCTACCTCAGACTCAAATTTGTAGGTGGGACAGCCCTATAAAATACATTATGGGGGCCGCCACAGTTGGCACATGTGCGTGATTGTGCAGGGCAGTTAGATCGGGTATGGCCAGGTTGGGCACATAGTGGGCATCTGGCTGTGGAACGGCAATGTTTGGCTGGGTGTCCTAGACGCCAACAATTTTGGCACTGACGTGGAGGAGGTTGGTATGGACGAACAGGGGATTCTCCTCCTATATAGACGTTAAAGGGAAGGTCATGTCTACGGAAGGTAATTTTGGCTATGTTAGTGGGTTTCTTTCGATTACCTCTGGGGGGAATGGAGTAGCATTGTACTGACGTTGCATCATAGTCTGTGAGACAGGCAAGTAGGTCTTCTCCACATCTGACCAATCTTTGTCATAGATTGGGCAATTTGCTGGGGAGATTGAAACTGTTCCGGTGCAAGTATTGAGGGTTGGATGGGGTTCTGCAAGGATGGGGTTACCATATATGTCTGTTAGTTTTGTTAATGCTATAGCTTGGTTTCGGATGTTACTGTGACAAGACGGGAGCGGGTCGGGTCGGCTACGGAAAGAGACTTTACCTACTTGTTTTGGAGACATTGTGGAGAGAAGGGTGTTGTCAGAGTAGGGAGCTGGAGGATCACGAAAAATCGGTCCCATTTGCTGCGCTGAGAGGGTAT
>NC_051398.1:51745508-51761801 GCF_015228065.2 Penaeus monodon
TATTTCTCTTTTGATTCGCTTTTTTCTTTTTATAAAAAAAAACCCGCGAAAAACAGTTTTGCCGTTATTTTCTTTAGTTTTTTATTTTCACAATTTTTTTTCTTTTCGTTTTTCGGGTTTTTCTATTTCATAGAAAAAAAAGCCGGGGAAAAACATTTTGTGCTTATTTTCTTTAGTTTTTTTTTTCAAATTTTATTTTTTTTTTGCTTCGCTGTTTTTCTATTTTTATAAAAAAAAACGCCGCGGAAGTTTTGTTTCTTTTCGCATTTTTTTTCTCTTTTTTACTTCGTTTTTTTCCTCTTTTTGTAAAAAAAAAGCCGGGGAAAGCATTTTTGCCGCTTTTTTTTATTTTCTTAGTTTATGAAAATATAAACTGATAATAATGATGAAAATAAAATGAAAAATTTTAAAAATAATAATGTAAAAATGATAATAATAACAAAAATGCAAAATAAAAGTAAAAAAAATTGGGTGATGATAGAAAAATTTTAAATAATAATGATTTATAATTGAAATGTGGATAGGGTATAATCTGTAATAGTGAATTAATATTTATAATCAAAAATAAGAGTTAAAAAGTGATTTTATAAAAACAAATAATAATAGAAATCAAATAAATTTTTTAGAAATTGATAATAATCTAGTAATAATAATAGTAATAAAAGATTTATATATAAAAAATTATGAAAATGCTGAAATAATGATAATGTAAAAAAATAATATGATAATTTAAAAAAGAATATTAAAATAATGACAAAAATAAAAGGTTTACATAAAAATGATTGAGAAAAATGAAAATGATGAAAATATAAAAATTGAAAATAAAAAAAAAATAATATAATAAAATTAAAAATTTTAATAAAAAAAATTAAATAAGATGATGTTAAAATAGGGGGTGCGGGAAGGGGGACTTGGCAACATTTAGGACTTCTAAGGGTTGAAATGGAGGGCGCGGTGGCGACGTTAGAGCTCGGATTTTGGATTCGTCGACAAATCCGGTTTCGGGGGTTTCGAGTCCGGCGGCGCGTTGTTCCTTGGGCAAGGAACTTCCCCTTTGATGGCCCATATGAAAAGGGCCCCATATTCTCTATTCTGTAAATGTACAGAATCATTATTGTTCATATAATGTGTTTAAAATATGCTATGAATGCTAAAAATATTCAGTTAATGTGTAAAATTGTTATGTTGATAGTAAATATGTGGAAATCGAAAAAATGAAATGGGTTAAGGGTACGAAAATAACGAAGCAAGAAAAAGAAGAATGAAGAAGAGGAAAAGCAAAAACAGAAAAAAAATATCGTAAATAAAAAAATAGAAAAGCGAAAGGCGTCAAAACCCCGAATAATAGAAATAGAAAAAAGCGATAAATTGCGTCAAAATTGGATGAAATTCAAAATAGAAAACAAATAAACGTGCAAATAAACCGATAATAAACAAAATAAACAAAAGTAAAAATTGCGTCGAATAAAAAAGAGAAAAAGCAAAGTAAAAAATGCGTAAAAATTCGAAAAAAATTTCAAAATAACGAAAAAATTGCGAAAAATTGCAAATTAAAAGCGAGAGAAATAAAACCGAAATAAGAACAAAAGAAAAAATTGCGTCAAACGTGCAAAAAAAAACGAATAGAAAGAAAAAAAAAATCGTCGACACAAAAAATATGACAAATAAAAAATAAGGAGAACGAAAGTAAAAAATGCTCAAAATTTGCGAAAAATTCGAAATCAGCAAAATTGCGTCAAAATTGCGGTGAAAATAAGGGGCAAATTAAATAAAAGTAATAATAATATAATAATAACAAAAGTAAAAATTGCGTCACACTAAAAATAAAAATTACGAAAACAAAATAGAAACAAATGAAAAGCGGGGAAAATATCCCGCATTAGACACTAATAAACAAATTAAAAAAAAAAGCGAAGTAAAAAATACGTCAAAAGGCGTAAAAACCGTATCGAAGTACAAGAGAAAAAAAAAAAAAGCATAAAAATTGCGTTAAAAATTGCGATAAAAATTCAAAATAGAAAAAAATCCTGCGAGATATGATAAACTTAATTTAAACAAAAAACCCGAAAAAAAAAACTGCGTCAAAATTTCGATACAAAAAAGAAAATAAAAAATAAGCGGCAATCTGCGATAAAAATAAAACCAGCGAATTTGGAGAAAAAAAAATATTGCGAAAAAAAAAAACTAAAAAAATAAAAAAAATAAGCTGCAAAACTATTTTTCCGCGGTGTTTTTTCTATAAAAATAGAAAACCGCGAAGTCAAAAGAGAAAAAAAAATTTGGGAAAAATAAAACAGTGTTAACAAAACAGAAAAAAAACAAGAAAAGCAAAAAGCAAAACCCAAAATGTGCAAAAAATGAAAATTTTCGAGAAAAAAAAAAAAAGAAAAAAGTAAAAAAAAAAAATACAAATCAAATAGAAAAAAGTAAAGAATAAAAAAATAAAATAAAAAGAATATATATAAGTCTGCCTGTGTGTTTTTTTTTATTCCTTATATATACACTTTCACAACACTTTTTTTTTTTTTTTTTTTTTACTACGTTTGTTTTTTTTTTTTTATTTCTTGTTTTCTTTCATTTTGTTTTTTGACTTCTTCTGTTTTTTAAAGCGTAATCTGATTTTTTTTAAAAATCCTTATTTCATAGGTTTTGACGTCACAGTGTGTGTATATATATGACCCATTTACCCCCAAATGCAGTCAGTATATATAATATATATAATATATAAAATATAATATATATATATATATATTATATATCATCAGCGCCTCTTTTTTTAGCCCAAAACACCGATGCCAGAAATAACAAGAAAAAATTTTCTTTGGGGGCCCCGTATTTTCATTTCAATGGAGCGGGACTGATTGTTTCTTCAAGAAAAAATGTACGTTTATGATGCCTGGGGATTTTTTTTCCATGTTTTTTTCTTTTTTTATTATTTTCAAAAATTTTTTCGCCTAATGTTTAACGCTTTCTTGAATGCGGCCCCCTTCGTTTTTTTTGAAATTAATTTAGGATAACTTCATTTTAATTTTTTTACTCCAATGGGCTAGGGGGGGATCTAATTATCGATACAAACGTTAAAATTTTTATGATTTTAACGATGTGAACTTTTTTTTTTATAATAAGTACCCAATTCACTAGCAATTTATTAATACAAATGTGTTGACTAAATCGACTGTGTTGTGTTTGACTAAATGGACAAAAAAAAAAGCCGCAGTTTTCTCTACCATTAAAATTTTATTTAAAAATAAAATGAAAAAGGGAAAAAAAAAAGCAAAGAAGAAACTCAAAGTACACTCCACAGACTTACGACAATCCCCAAGGAAAGAGTTTTGGATGGGGTGTTTTGAATAAATTTCCCGGGGCCCCCGCCTTGACCTTAACGTTTTGTGAAAACCGTTGAGAAGGGCTCGTTTCCCCTTTTTGAAACAGACCTTGATGAAGGTAGGGATTGTTATTGTATATTGTCGTGGTAGGCGAGCAGTGGATTCAGTTGGAATATAAAAGGACCCCATTTTTATAAGTTACCTTAGATCTCGGTGGGAGGGATTGGAAAGGGAGCGCCTCCCCCCCGCAAGACCCGGATCGGACCAAGGAAACCTTTTTTACTAAGGGAAAAATTAAAGGTGTTTTCCCACACCGCTCGGTTTGGGGTTCACGAGCGTTTCTCCACGGGGAAAAACGTCCCCCTCTCGAGGTCAAGGTCAAATCGGGTGGCAGCTATGTAGACGGAGCGCAGGCCCACGGTTTTTTATAAATCTAAGCTGGACTGGTGCCATCGCTGGCTGTTTTGCTTTTATTTTAAAATTAAAGTAAAATTTTTTTATTATTATCATAACTTTTTAGCGAATTATTTTATTATCATTTAACGTTTTGTTTTTTTAATTCATTTATTTTTTTCCCATTTTTATTTATTTTTTGGTTATTATTATTTTTATTATTTTTATTTTTATTATTAAATTTTAATAATACTCAAAAAAAAACATCATAAAAACAGCAAAGTAATGATACTGATATTGACAAAAAATGATACTAACTAATATTATAACTATATAATAAAAACAAAAACAACAAAAACACAACAAAACAACAACCAACAAAACAACAAAACAAAAACAACAACAACAACAACAACAAGACAACAAAAATTATAAAAATGAAATTTTAAAAATAAGATGATAACAATGTAAAAAAATTGTAATAAAAATAAATTTATGTACGCGCGCACTCGCCGACTCACGGTCGATCTCCCGGACTGTATGTCCCCGGGGCCGGTGGGTTTAGCCGGGGTTTTTCCAGCACTGCCCCGCCTTCTCTACCCCGGAAAAAGGGCGTGGGGAACTCTGCGATCTGCCATTGACTTGGATGAACGTCCCGGGGTCCGCTTCCCCCAACCGGGCATGTTAAAAAAATATGTATTGTTTATAAAAATAACCAAAGAAGTATTTTAAACCAAGGCTCGTTACTTGGATGGTGTTTAAGTCTCCGAGAAAAAAAAAAAGATTTATTTATTTCCCAAGTCCCATACCGTAAAGTACAGCCCGAAAGTACAGTTTTCGCGAAAATTTGGTACTTCCCAGTTTTCCTTCCCAAAGTGTCACAAAAATCCCCAAAGGGGAGAAATGGTCTTTTGATAGTTTTTTTTCTCCCCCCCTCTCTTCAGGGTTTTTTTGGGTCGTTGGCTTTTTGGGGATGCCGGATATGGGGTTTGGTGCCAAAACACTTTTTTTGCTATTTCTTTTTTTCGCGCCCTGCCTGGGGCATGGCCTGGGGGTTTTTTTGGGGGGTATAAATACCCCTAGTTTTGTGAGGGGAAAAAAAAAAAAAAAAAAAAAAAAGCCTCGCACTCGTGTTTCAGCTTTTGATGAGCAAACACCTTGTTAACGCCGTAAACAACAAATAAAAAGTTTTGTGCCACAAGAGCTCCCCCTGGACCCCGGGCCTCTCGTCTCGCTTGACTTTTGTTGTTCCTGAGTTCTTTTAAACGTAAAAAAAGTAAAGAAAACCCTTAATTAAAACATTTGTGCTTTGCCAGCCCCTTCGGGCTTTTTTTTTTGAGGTACACGAGGCACAGTAGCCGTTCAGCCCCCCACCTCAGCCCCGCAGCTCTCTTCTACCCAGGGTAGCCTTTGGGCTTTCCCCCCTGGGTAGGGGGGCCCCAGTAGTCGGGGGCGTCCTTTGGCGCCTTTTTTTTTCCCCATTCTGAAATTTTTCCTTTTTATGGACCCCCTGGCCTCCCGGAGTCCCCTTGTGGCTCCCGTATCCCCGGGGGGGTGGGCATCTTTCCCGCCCTTTCGCTGGCAGTTCGGCGGTAGGGAAGTGCCCCAAATAATCGACCCTCGCTGGGTACTGGGGGGAACGCAACCAAGCTTCCATGGGGGGGTAGAGGACAAAAAAAACTCCCTTTACTCTCTTACATGCAGTTAGGTTGAACCAAAAGTTAAGAGCCTTTGATCCCTTCAGGACAAAAATTTTTTGAGAAATGGTGGGGACCGGGTGCGTTTCCCAGATGGATGACCCCCCGGCACCCTTCTCCCCCTCAAGGAGGGGGGGCGACTCATGACCACTCTAAACAAACTCACCCTGAACACGGAACCCCCACTAACGAAAAAACGAGAAGACCATTTTTTCAAAATCCCAACTGAGAATGCGGGGTTGCGAAGAAAAATCGGAAATGAAAATCAACGTTTTTGAACGTGAACCCCCTTCTCATCAAAAGGCCTTGAGGTCAAGTGGACGGCATTTTGATTTTGTCAAAAAATTGCGAAGGGAAAGCCCCCTTTTTAAAGTACAAACAACCCCCAATTAAGGTTTTACTTAAGTGACCCCAAAATTCATGATTTGGGGTTAAAGAACTATCCTTTTGGCCCAAATCCTGTAAGGGAAAATCTTTCACAGGGATTTGAGGACGATGGAAGAAAGTGAAATTTCTTGAGAGCATGAAGGCCCAAGACTGGGGACTTTCATTGTATGACCAGAAGGAGGGGAAGGCAACGAAAAATTACGTGTTTTTTGCCCTTTGCTTTGAAAAAAATTTCAAAATATGTAAATTGGGTTTTTGGGAACGTTTTCAAGTAAGACTTAGTCCAAAAGCAATGCATTGTAATAGATCCCAAAAAAATGGACACACCTCATTAAATGCATTAAAAGTTTTCAAATACATTTTTTTGCCGCAAATGCTGAAGCCCATGACCCCATCACTTTACTGCCAAATCTCCAAATGTGTAATTGTGGAGGCCCCCATCAGTCAGGATCTGCTGAGGAAAACATCGAAAAGGAGACGAGACTTAGCTTATGAGGAAGATAAAGTTAGTTTACTGAAGCAAAGGGGAAAAGGGAAAGTTTGACACACAAACCCAATTTATCCTATGCTAAAGCAGTAACTAACCCCACCCCTAGGAAAAGAAATGTCGTCAACAGTTGGCTAAGATAAAGAAATTGCTGAATTTAAAAGGGACCTTTAAAAAGAATTAAAATTAATAAAATCACCTGAAAAAATTGGTATCAAAGGGGACGATAAACCCCAGTAAAAACATAAAAGGAGGATGAACTGAATCACGTCGGGCGCACCTTCCCCCCGGGGCCTCCTGTGAGGACTTCGCCGGCTCCGATGGCTTCTCGTGAGAGAAAGCGATCAAAAATCTGTCAGTTTTCCCCCCTCACCGGGAGGTGCGGACAGGAGGCTTCTTTTCCCCAAAAACCACCCCAAAAGGGGTCCCGGGAAGGGGGGAGAGAGGCGTCTCCCCCCAAAAAAAAAAAAGGAAAAAACACGGGTGGAAAGGGCATTCCCAAAACCCCCCAAAAAACGAAATCTTCGCGTCGACCATTATACAAGGGAACTGTCGAAGTTAGATCTAAAGAAATGACTTAAAAAAATTAGCCTCGCCCTTGTCCCGATTTAATTTCCCAAAACGCACAAAAAACCACACCTCGTCTTGACGAGGTCGTTTCGCTGGGAATACCATCTTGTGGGGAAGGATCGTGGGGGTGGGGGTGGAGGCGGAGTCGCATGTCCCATCCCCAAACCCCTCCCTTTTCAGAATGACTATTGTTTTATTTGGGTTTGCGCATGAAAAAGTAAAAAAAGGGCACGTATCTGGTATATTTTAATTTATTGTCCACCCTGATGCAGGGATGCCTATATGAGCTCTTGCTTTCGGGAACGTTCCCACAAAAAAAAGTAATTTTAGCTGTTTTTAATGCTCAAAACTTTTGGGGGGTTTCCCTCGGGTGGTGGTAGAGGTGACAGTAGTTAATTTGCAAATGAGTCGATTGTCCTTTAAATGAGGGTAGTCCGCGCGGGTGGACGTAATACCGGAATTTTGAGCTTTTTTGACTTATCAGGGGGGTCTTCATCTAGCACCAAGTGCCTGTGGCCCCACCTTTGACGACTCTTTGGGAAAGGGATCATTTTCCTATTTTATTAAATACTCAGCGACACAGTGAAAACGCCTTCAGCGCCTAAATTTAACGAAAACGAGCAGACTGGGGCCTTCACAAGGAGCGTCAAGCTCGAACTGTTTTGGGAGAAACCCTTGATGATAAAGTAAAAAATTTTTAGAATTCGTTTAGAAGCAGCATTGCTTCCCTTCCTAAAACTTCGACGTAGCGTTAAACTAAGTTCCCTGGTGGACACCAGTTGCCGCAGGGGGGCCCGGCCCACGCAATAAGGCTAAGGCTTTCAAAAAAAAACCCCTAATGAAACTTTGAATTACAAACAAGCAAAGGTAGGGCTCGTAGAGTAATAAAACAAGCAAAAAAAGACTCCGGCGGAGTTGTCTCTACAAAAAAACCCAACACCAAAAAATCAAGGTTTTCCCCTATTAATAAAATCAATAAGAAAAAAACACTATCAAAAACAAAAAACATTGAAGAGGGGGATAAAATTTTGATTTCCCCCGGACATTGCAATGCACTCGCCAGGGAGTTCTCTCAACAACACTCAGTAAATTTCCTCCCCCCTTCCCCCTGGGCCTCAAAGGAAAAAGGCTGACTGCAATAAATTTACTTTTCCACAGGGGAAAACTTTTATTCAAAAAAGATCTTTCAAGGGGGGAGCTTGTCCGAGCCCTAGAAGCCGTAGAGGAACATCCCCAGCCCCGATGAGTTCGTAGAGATGAAAGGTTTAATCATATGACATGATTTAAATGTAGAAGTGTACAAAGAAATTTGGAAAAAACCCTACTTTTTCCAAAAATCATGGGACTTCGCTCACATCATTCCCCTATTTAAAAAGGGGGGGTAATCCCGACGCATCCCTCCCCCCCCAAATTTCGTTGACAAGTGCTTATGCAAGGTATGGAACGAATGTAAAAATTGCTATTGCATTTTTTTAAAATTTCCGTAAATTTGCTAGTTGACGAGCAGTCGGCTTCCGCAAGGGACGCCAAACTCTCGATCAAATAGTAAAACTGAAAATCATATTCAAGAGGCCATTGCCAAAAAAAAAAATTTTTTGATTTCAGTATTTTAGATATAGAAAAAAAACCACGACATGACAGGGATAGGCCTACCAAAACTTTATGCTTTTGGATTACTGAAAAATTGCCTTGTTTTATTCAAAATTTCATTTTTGACAGAACGTTTGCTGTCAAAAAATTTCCGACAAGACTTTTTTTGGGCTTTTGTCCCGCCAAACGGGGGCCCCAAGGAAGGTCTTGTCACCAACATTATTTCTATGTACGTCAATGAAATCTTTCAGCTCCTCCTCGGAATCTTTAAAAACTCACTGTACGGATGATTGTGCATTATGGCACTCCAGCAATAATGCAGAATTTTTTTCAGCAAATCGTATTCAATTGGCACTGGTATGATTCATAACTGGGGGCCCCCAGTGGGGTTTTTAATTTTCCACTGAAAGAGTATTGGGGTAATTTTTTCACGTAGGAGAAAAACCCAAAATTTAGGCTAACTCTAGACAACCACCCAATACCTACAAAAATTTGATAAGTTCTTAGGGTACTTTTGATAGTAACTAAGGAAAGACCACTTGGAGTTAAAGAATAAAAGTCAAAAAACCTAAATTTTTTAAAGTCATTTCTTTAATGAAGGGGGGGCTGATAGCGTCTTTTTCTAATGGTATATAAAGCCTGATTTAAATAATTTTGGGTAATCTTTGGGTCGGCATCGGAAAAGTCTGAAAGGTTTGGGTGCTTGCAGAATGCGCTGGTGTTTTCTTGGGCCTAAAAAAGTACTGTATCGTGCGTCTTGAGGTGGGGTCAGGGGTACCTCCCCCCGACTCAGACGCGGGCCCGTTAGCCCCGAGCTATGCCGCAAAGGGGGGTCGAGAACCCAGCCACCTAATGGCATGGGGGCACTGGCCTTTTCCCCGGACTCCACCCTCTCGGTATAGATCTCTCATCTCGTACCCGGTTCAGTCAAAAAAATAGCGCCCTGGGAAACTCCCAAATTTTTCCCCATTGAAGCTTGGTTTCCATCAGCTAAACCATGGGGCGGAGGGGGAGGACGCCCGAGGTTCAGAGAACCTATTAAAAATTGCCTTTTTTTATTATATACCGACGCCTCCAAGCAGAAGAGTGTGTGGGTGGGGTGTAGGTCGACTGAATGTGAAATAAAGTCGACTGCCGAATCTACATCGATCTTTCTTGCTGAAATTTTGCCCTTTATAAAAGCCATTTATTTTTCAATCGCGCCCACTAGAATAGAATTTTTTAGATTTATAAGTCACTTAAAGCCATTTAAATCATTTGAAACCCCCAAAAATGAACTTCTGGGTAATTCATTGTAAGCTAATGGTGCCAATAAATCAATCAAGCTAATATGGTACCAGGGCCCCCTCTGGTTCCTGGCAATGAGAGGCTGATAATTAGCCGGGTCAAAATGATGATCTGGACCCTTTGCAAAGTCCCTACAGATCTCAGGTGTTTTTTTGGGCTCTTTAAAAAACAAAAAAAACATCTCCTGTGGCAAAGTGAGGGGACCAGCCCCCAATCACCACAAAATCAAGCCCCCAAAAAAGAATGTGGGAACAGCCCCAGGTAAGAAGAAGGGGGGGAGGGGTGGTGTTTTGGGCCCTCTTAGGGTCAATCCACCCGTTACCCCCCCTACTCCCTATTAGAGAGAACTTTCCCCCCCCAGTGCCCCATGTACCCCCACCCCCCACCCTAAATCTCTTAACACAGCACAAAAAAACCAAACGAAAGACAGAAAAATTTAAAACTTTTTTTAGATTTAAAAAAAAGAATTACAGTACAATATTTATCAGATACGAAAAAATTAATACATAAATTAAACACTTTCTAAGGGGGGACAAACTTTATGACCTTATGTAGATTGACAGAATAAATAGGATCCATTGGCTTAATAACCTTGGCCACATGCCGCTGGTTGATAGCCAAGAAATCCAACAAAGAAGAAAGAAGAAGAGGGGAAAACAGTTCGGTCCTGACTTCTGTGTGTACTGTGGTCCCTTTCTCGGTGTTCTCGTGTGCTCGCCTTGGATTTACTTTGTGGATTTACCTCGCTTCACGCCAGGATTTGCCGAGTTTGTCTCCACAAAGCTAAGTATTATTTAGTGGTTGTGTGTAGGAGACACCTGGTCTCTTTTGGACTTTGGCGTGTGACACGCTACATCATCATCTGTGGGGTGCACTCTTTCTCTGTCCCAAAGCTGCACTAGTGAATTCAAAGTGCAGAGTATAAAAGGACCACTTCACACAGAAGGAACACTGCTTGAGGATCCGTACCTCCAGTGTGCCATTCCTTGATTTTAAACCAAGTCAATACTTAGTTTCCTTCCCTCAGCTCGAGGATCCGTACCTCCTGGGAGGAAGGTTTATTTTGTTAAGTCTCGCCCATAATACTTTCAGGGCCATTTTACTTTTTACTTTCCTTTACTTTATCTTGATTTGTCTTGATACCTGCCCGACCTTGTGGGTGTCAGGCAGTCTGTGATCTTGTGGTCTCCTTTGGCGTTATTTTCTTTTATTTCGCCTTCGACACTAAATCATGTTTCTTATATATTTCTAAATATTTCTTACTGTTTATACAAGTGTTTTTATTCAGTTTATCAGCACTAGTTAGTTTTTTTGTTTTTTTCAAAGTTAATCTCCATTTTGGGTTGGAGATTAACTTGTTTAAATTAGGGATTGATATGTGTTCGTGCTACATTCTGATTAGAAATACTTATGAAGTTGGGACGCCAACTTAGGAGTGAAATTACCTTGGTGAGTCATTTTTTGAGTATATCTGGTGTGGCCTTCACGTGCATCACCCCCGCTGTGATCAAATTGGTGATGTACGCATCTATAAAAATTTTCCATGACTGAATTCCGGTAGACCTCCCTAATGAGGGCGATTTGCTCAATACATAAATATCATACCAACAAATGATATTTACATCTTAATTTCTGGTTCTGACCAAGGCTGAATGCTTGAAACGTTCTTGGGCTCGGGTCTCCTTAACAGCACATTGCTGGTTACTCTATCTC
The DNA here is from genome assembly GCF_015228065.2 of Penaeus monodon. Lineage (NCBI taxonomy): Eukaryota > Metazoa > Arthropoda > Malacostraca > Decapoda > Penaeidae > Penaeus > Penaeus monodon. The sequence continues at coordinate 51,756,959 of NC_051398.1, forward strand.
GCAACCCCTGAAAGGCTGTAAGAAGGCTAGATGAATGAGTATATTAAGCTGATACTCTAGAACAGACCATAACTTTGCTATACCTGGGTTCCTACTTCCAGCAGGTGGATGCTCAAACTGAAGGGAAGAGGAAGAATTTTATGATCTTGCATCTTTCTTCCAAACACGTCCACACAGACGCTCGGCCTACGCTATCTCCCTTTTCACATTTACACACTTACACATCCAACATTCAGCACATACATCCTGTACTTTCCTTCCACCCTTCTTTCATACAACATTCACCCCCCCATACACAACACACAGGGTTTCCCACCTATAAGGGTGGGGGCAGCGTGCCGTGGGCCCGGAATTTTCACTGTTCACTACAGACGAATCTTTCCCCAAAAAAAATTATATTCTCGGTTGAGGCCCCAACTCAACCGGACATATGAATTCTACTGGGTCTCGCCCGCTACAATAAAAATAACAAGACAAAGATAAGAAATATAATATAATGATAAAAATAATAGTAACAAAATAATAATAATAAAATAGTAATAATAACAATATTGATAATAATTTAAAAATAATAATAAATAATAAACAATAATAATAATCCAACAATAATAATAACAAAAATTAATAATGATAAGATAATGATAAAGATAAAGATAAGATAATGAAATGATAAGTAAGATAATAATAATAAAACAAAAGAATAAAAAAATAGTAATAATAATAAAAATAATAGTAACAATAATAATAATAACAAAAAGTAACAAAGTAACAATAAAAACAATAATAACAATAACAACAAAAAAAAACAATTAATAATAATAAATTTCCAAACCCCCCCTGACCGGGGCTCGAAAACCAAAGGTCACCCGGGTATGAAACCCGGAGGAAGCGCTAAACCAAACCCTGCCCACGACCCACTAAAAGGAAAGGCAACTAGGTTCGAGTCCCGGGAGGAGGGTTGTAATTATATTATTATCCCTTTTACATATTATTATTTCCCTTTCGTTATTACATTAATTTTTTAATTTTATTATCATAAAAAAATACAGAAAAAAGCGGCAAACTGTTTTTTTCCCCGGCTGTTTTTTCTTAAAAAAAGGAAAAAACCCAAGTCAAAAAAAAAAAAAAAACGAAAATAAAACAAAACTGTTTTCCGGGCTGTTTTTTTATATAAAAAGATGAAGCTAAGTCAAAAAAGAAAAAAAAAAAATAAAAACTAAAGAAAATATGAAAACGCGGCAAAAATGTTTTTTCCCCCTGTTTTTTCGATAAAAATAGAAAAACAGCGAAGTCAAAAAGAGAGAAAAAAAAGCGAAAATAAAAACTAAAGAAAATAAGCGGCAAAACTGTTTTTCCGCGGCTGTTTTTTCTATAAAAATAGAAAATCAGCGAAGTCGAAAAAGGGCGAGGTCGAGATAAAAGAAAAAAAAAAAAAATTGAATACAAATAAAATAGAAATAAATAAAAGAATAAATAAATAAAATCAATAAAATAAACAAGTCTGCCTGATTGTCGTTTTCTTTATTCCTTTATATATACACTTTAGTATTTTTACCGCGTCCGTTATCTTTTATCAGCTCTTGTTGTTTTTTTTTATTGAATTCTTATTCGCTGTTTTAAAATATTTCTTCTATTTCCCTTTTTTTTTTTTTTTTTTTTTTTTTTTTTACTACGTTTGCTTTATTTTCTTCGTTTTCTTCTCATATATTTTTTTTATGACATCCTTCCTGTTATTTTAAAACTGTAATCTGATTTTATTTAATAATATTATTTCATATGGTTGATGACGTCACAGTGTGTGTATATATATGACACAGTTTACCGCCAAATACAGTCAGTCTATATTATATATATATATATATATATATATATATATATATATATATATATATATATATATATATATATATATATGCATATTTGAATATCAAAACATTCTCCCGTGTTGATACCACGACTCTCCTCCTAAACAGACTCCTCACTTGCCCGTCCTCAGCCTGCCCTACACTGAGGAAATCTACTCTCTCCGTCGGCCCTCTTCACCCTCTCAACTTGCAGCCTTATCTTTCGCCAGGTGAACACTCTCCGTCGCAACCTGGTCCATACCAGCCCTCCTTCCTCCTCGAAGGTGGGCACCTATGCTATTCCTTGTGCCTCCTGTGACAAGCAGTACTTTGGCGAAACAGGCGCCAGTCTTACCAAGCGTCTGTCTCAACATAAGTACGCTGTATCCAGGGGACACAACAATAACGCCCTCTTTTGCCATCAGTAGGACTCTGGTCATCAGATGGACTGGTCAGCAGTGCGGATTGTCTTTCCTTCCGCCGATGTCCACTCCCGCAGGCTGGTGGAATCCTCCCTTATAAAGCTGCTGCCTAATTTCAACTTGAACAGCGGCTTTTCTCCTGCTGACAGTCTCCTTGCTTCCCATATCCTCCGCCTTCTTCCGTATGCCGGCCACCCGGCTCATAGTCCGCCCGATCCTCCGACCTGATATGACCTCCCTCTGCTTCCGTTCGTCTGTCCTCACCTGCCCCGTGCTACCGCGTTGCCTCTCCTCTCTCTCTTTTATACCCCCTCCTCTCCCTTTCCTCTTCAGACCTGAAGATGGAATCCAGGTGGATTTCGAAACTGTAGTCTCATTTTGAGGCCGCGGTGGCCGAGTGTTTAGAGCAACGGATTCAAGACTGTCACGACGGCAATCTGAGTTCGAGGGTTCGAGTCACCGGCCGGCGCGTTGTTCCCTTGGGCAAGGAACTTCACCTCGATTGCCTACCTAGCCACTGGCTGGGCAAGCCAGTCCAAGAACCGGGTAAATACAGATTGTGACTCGATAAAAAAAAAAACACCGGGCGGAAGGCAACGGCAAACCACCGCTCTAAATTGCCAAGAAAATCGTGGAAATCCATGATCGCCAACGTCCTTGTGGGACAGGGCGCGTTGTTCCCTTGTGCAGGAGACTTCGCCTCGAGTCCCAAACCCGGATAAAATAGAGAGAATGATTACCTAAAAAAAAAAAAAAAAAAAAAAAAAAAAAAAAAAAAAAAAAAAGGTAACACCGGCACTCTCCGTGGAAAGGAACTGGGGACCCTACCACGTACTCACTCCAAGAGCATCACAACATGAAAACTACAATTAAGTATCATGCTGTGACCACGGCGGCTCAGACATGAACCTACCGTTAAAAGAAGAAGTCTCATTTTCAATAAATCTAGTTTTTGTATTGTGGGTTTTTTCTTCCATATGTATATTTATAGTTGGAAAAGGTCAGGTTGGTTAAGGTAAGGTCTGCGTGGGGGGATGTAAGTGGTGGCGATGATGATGGGTCCATGAGGGGTGTCGATTTCGATGGCCATGAGTTCTGAGGTGAAGGTGTCCAGTATTTTGTGTTTGATGTGTTGTTTGGCGGCAATGGCAATGCCGTCACTGGTGGCGTTTGTTTTGTTGGATGTGTATGTGTTGTAATTGAATATTTTAACTGTTTGTGGGTGTTTGAGTGAGTGTGAGTTAATGAGGATGATGTCGGGGTCGTGTTGTCTGTATTGGTTGCAGAGTTCTTGTCTTCGTCTGTATGTCCAGGTGTGTACGTTGTGTTGTATGATCGTGAGGCGTGAGTGTAATGTGTTGTGTGTTGCAGCCATGGTGTTACTTGGTTGTGTGGTACCAGCCATTCTGTACGTGTTCAAGGTTTTGCGGCTTCATCTTCTCGATCATTGCAGGATGGATGAAGATGTTGCCGGCATGTAGGTGATGTGTAATTTTGTGTTCGTGAATGCGGTTTTGGTATGTAGTGTTTGTGTATATCCATTTTATTGTACTGCGTGTTATTTCTTGTGCCAGTTGTAGTCTGTTTAGGTGTTTGTATCGTGAGGATTCCGCGGCGAAGAGGCGGATGCCGTATGTTTTTGGTTCGAGGTCATAACCGTCCCTGTGGCGAGGGACTGATCATCGATCTCTGAGTCTGTCAGGTCGTCTGTTTGTTTTCTGTGTACATGTGTTGTTTTGGGTTTGACTGACTGTGGTTTTGGGTGCTGTGGTGACTGCTTGTGGGTGTTTGGGCGTGCAGGTGACTGTGTTGGTGTAGGAGTTGGTGTTGGGTTTGGTGTTGGTGCTGGTGCTGGTTTTCTCTGTGGTGTGGCGAAAGTTCAGTCTCTGGCTCGTCCTGTGGGCCGGGGGGCGGATTGGGAGTGTGAGATGGTAGTTTCTGTGGTTGTGTTGCGTGTGGTTGGTGGGAGAACTTTGAAGATTCCCCAGGAGTTCCCATTCCCGAGATCGAGGTCTGGCAGGTTATTTCTCTTTAACACTTTTTTGGCATGGTGTCTAAAGCCTAGGCCTGGCTCCATGATGTTTTGCAGGTGGGCGTGTATGAGGGCCGTCATAATCCCGACAGATAGGTTATTGTTATGTGTATGTATTGTAGTGTAATTTAGTGCCGTTAATAGTAAACCTTTCTGTATGTTTCCTCCGGTGTTTTTCCGTTGACCTTGACCGTTCTGATTCTTATATCTTTTTATAAGTCGAACCCTGACACTATATTTATAAATATATATATATATATATATATATATATATATATATATATTTATTTATATATACATACATATATATACATATTTATTTATTTATTTATTTATCTATTCATTTACTTATATAAACAGAGAAGGAGATATATAGAGAGAAAGATATATATATATATATATATATATATATATATATATATATATATGATAATAAAAATAATAATAACAATAATAATAATAACAATAATAATAATAATAATAATAATAGTAATAACAATAATAACAATAATAATAATAATAATCTCTAATAAATAATAATTAAA
>NC_051398.1:51761901-51778212 GCF_015228065.2 Penaeus monodon
TTTTTTTAAATAATATTTTATTCATATGGTGAGAGTACAGTGTGGATATATATACCCAGTTTACCGCCAAATACAGTCAGTCTATATAATATATTATAATATATATAATTATATATATTATATATATATATATATATATATTATATATATATATGCATATTGAATATCAAAACATTCTCCCGTGTGATACCACGACTCTCCTCCTAAACAGACTCCTCACTTGCCGTCCTCAAGCCTGCCCTACACTGAGGAAATCTACTCTCTCCGTCGCCCTCTTCACCCTCTCAACTGCAGGCTGATCTTTCGCCAGGTGAACACTCTCCGTCGCAACCTGGTCCATACCAGCCCTCTCCTCCTCGAAGGTGGGCACCTATGCTATTCCTTGTGCCTCCTGTGACAAGCAGTACTTTGGCGAAAACAGGCGCCAGTCTTACCAAGCGTCTGTCTCAACATAAGTACGCTGTATCAGGGGACACAACAATAACGCCTCTTTTGCCATCAGTAGGACTCTGGTCATCAGATGGACTGGTCAGCAGTGCGGATTGTCTTTCCTTCCGCCGATGTCCACTCCCGCAGGCTGGTGGAATCCTCCTTATAAAGCTGCTGCCTAATTTCAACTTGAACAGCGGCTTTTCTCTGCTGACAGTCTCCTTGCTTTCCCATATCCTCCGCCTTCTTCGTATGCCGGCCACCCGGCTCATAGTCCGCCGATCCTCCGACCTGATATGACCTCCTCTGCTTCCGTTCGTCTGTCCTCACCTGCCCGTGCTACCGCGTTGCTTCCTCTCTCTCTTTTATACCCCCTCCTCTCCCTTTCCTCTTCAGACCTGAAGATGGAATCCAGGTGGATTTCGAAACTGTAGTCTCATTTTGAGGCCGCGGTGGCCGAGTGTTTAGAGCAACGGATTCAAGACTGTCACGACGGCAATCTGAGTTCGAGGGTTCGAGTCACCGGCCGGCGCGTTGTTCCCTTGGGCAAGGAACTTCACCTCGATTGCCTACCTAGCCACTGGCTGGGCAAGCCAGTCCAAGAACCGGGTAAATACAGATTGTGACTCGATAAAAAAAAAAACACCGGGCGGAAGGCAACGGCAAACCACCGCTCTAAATTGCCAAGAAAATCGTGGAAATCCATGATCGCCAACGTCCTTGTGGGACAGGGCGCGTTGTTCCCTTGTGCAGGAGACTTCGCCTCGAGTCCCAAACCCGGATAAAATAGAGAGAATGATTACCTAAAAAAAAAAAAAAAAAAAAAAAAAAAAAAAAAAAAAAAAAAAAAAAAAAGGTAACACCGGCACTCTCCGTGGAAAGGAACTGGGGACCCTACCACGTACTCACTCCAAGAGCATCACAAATGAAAACTACAATTAAGTATCATGCTGTGACCACGGCGGCTCATACATGAACCTACCGATAAAATAATAAGTCTCATTTTCAATAAATCTAGTTTTTGTATTGTGGGTTTTTTCTTCCATATGTATATTTATAGTTGGAAAAGGTCAGGTTGGTTAAGGTAAGGTCTGCGTGGGGGGATGTAAGTGGTGGCGATGATGATGGGTCCATGAGGGGTGTCGATTTCGATGGCCATGAGTTCTGAGGTGAAGGTGTCCAGTATTTTGTGTTTGATGTGTTGTTTGGCGGCAATGGCAATGCCGTCACTGGTGGCGTTTGTTTGTTGGTGTGTATGTGTTGTAATTGAATATTTTAACTGTTGTGGGTGTTGAGTGAGTGTGAGTTAATGAGGATGATGTCGGGGTCGTGTTGTCTGTATTGGTTGCAGAGTTCTTGTCTTCGTCTGTATGTCCAGGTGTGTACGTTGTGTTGTATGATCGTGAGGCGTGAGTGTAATGTGTTGTGTGTTGCAGCCATGGTGTTACTTGGTTGTGTGGTACAGCCATCTGTACGTGTTCAAGTTTTGCGGCTTCATCTTCTCGATCATTGCAGGATGGATGAAGAGTGCCGGAATGTAGGTGATGTGTAATTTGTGTTCGTGAATGCGGTTTTGGTATGTAGTGTTTGTGTATATCCATTTTATTGTACTGCGTGTTATTTCTTGTGCCAGTTGTAGTCTGTTTTAGGTGTTTGTATCGTGAGGATTCCGCGGCGAAGAGGCGGATGCCGTATGTTTTTGGTTCGAGGTCATAACCGTCCCTGTGGCGAAGGGACTGATCATCGATCTCTGAGTCTGTCAGGTCGTCTGTTTGTTTTCTGTGTACATGTGTTGTTTTGGGTTTGACTGACTGTGGTTTTGGTGGGCTGCTTGTGGGTGTGCAGGTGACTGTGTTGGTGTAGGAGTTGGTGTTGGGTTTGGTGTTGGTGCTGGTGCTGGTTTTCTCTGTGGTGTGGCGAAAAGTTCAGTCTCTGGCTCGTCCTGTGGGCCGAGATCTGGGTGTGGAGGCTGGGTTTGGTGTGGCGAGACGGTGGAGTGTGAGATGGTAGTTTCTGTGGTTGTGTTGCGTGTGGTTGGTGGGAGAACTTTGAAGATTCCCCAGGAGTTCCCATTCCCGAGATCGAGGTCTGGCAGGTTATTTTTCTTTAACTTTTTTGGCATGGTGTCAAAAACCCTAGCCTGGCTCCATGATGTTTGCAGGTGGGCGTGTATGGGGGCCGTCATAATCGACGATGGGGTTTGTTGTGATGTATTGTAGTGAATTTTAGTGCCGTTAAAGTAAACCTTTCTTATGTTTCTCGGTTTTTTTTCCGTTCCCTTGCCCGTTCGATTCTAATCTTTTTAAAAGCGAACCCTGCATATATTTAAAAATATATATATATATATAAATATATATATATATATATTTATTTATATATACATAAAAAATTACATATTTATTTTTTATTTTTTTATCTATTCATTTATTAATAAACAGAAAAGGAGATATATAGAGAGAAAGATATATATTATATATATAAAAATATATATATATATATATATATATGAAATAAAAAAAATAATAATAATAATAATAATAACAAAATAAAATAAAAAAATATAAGAAATAAAAATAATAATAATAAAATAATAATAATCATCATAATAAAATAATAATTTTTATTACTTTTTATCTTTAATTTAATTTTTATTTGCTATTATTTTTATCATTATGTTTGTATTTTATTTGAGATGTTTAAATTTTTATTAATTATTTTTATTTTATTACAACATTAGTTTAAAATTTAATTTTTTTATCATCATTTTTTTATTGTCATTATATATTTTTGTTGTTGTTTTTGTGTTGATTTATTATTTTGTATAGTAGTATTTTCATTATTTCAATATCAGTTATCTATCATTGCTTTTTTGATGATGATTATTTTTTTGAGTATTATTAATAGTTAATGATAATAATAATAATAATAAAAATAATAATAATAAAATAATAATAATAATAAAGATAATGATAATGATAAGATAATAATATAAATGATGATAATAAAGATAATGATAATGATAAGATAATGATAAGATAATAAAAATAAAATAAAAAAAATAATAATGATAATAATAATAATAGTAAACAAAAATAAAGCTTTAATAAAAATAAATGAATTAAAAAAACAATAACGTTGAAATAATAATATAAAATAATAACACTAATAACAATTATAATAATGGGAAAAAAATAAATGAATAAAAATAACAAAAAAGAATAATAAAAATAAAATTACGCTAAAAAGTTATGATAAAAATAAAATAATTGTTATTAAAAATTGCAAATGAAAGAAAAAAACCCCAGCGAGGGGGCTAGCCAGACTCAGTTCCCGATTTTATCAAACCTGGGCTTGTGCTCCGCCTTCTACATAGTGCCGACCCGGGTTTGCCCTCTGAACTCGAGGGGGGGACTTTTATCCCCGTGGAGAAACGCTCGTGAACCCGCCAAACACGAGCGGGGGTGTGAAACACTGTTAACTTTTCCCTTAGTCAAGAAGGTTTCCTTGGTCTCGACCCCGGGTTTTGGAGTGGGAGGCCTGCCTCCCAATGCTCCCCCCGAGATTAAGTAACTTAAAAAAACGGCCTTTATTTTTCCCAAACTCGAATCCACATGCATCCCCTACCCACTACATTTATAAAATTTCAACATCCCCTCACAGAAAGGGAAACGAGCCCTCTCAAGGGTTTACACAAAACTTTAAAGGGTGCAAGGGGGGCACGGAATTATTAAATAGCCCCATCACAAAACTTTCCTTTGGGGTTCGTCGAAGTCTGTGTGGTTAAATTTATGTTTCTTATTTCTTTTTTTTCCTTTTTTTTCTATTTATTTTCACAATGAAATATTTTAAGTTGTAGAGAAAACATGCGGCTTTCTTTGCCCTATTTAGTCAACAAAACCCAGATCGTATTTAGTCAACACATTTGTATTATAAATGCTAGTGATTTGGTACTTAATCATAAATAAAAAAAAGTTCAATCTTTTGAAGAACATACAAATTAGACTTTTATACGAAATCAGACCCCCCCATAGACCGTTTGGGATTAACAAATTAAAATCGCATTATCCCTAAATTTATTTTTCAAAGAAAACGAAATGTGGGCCTACATTCAAAAAAACCGATTAAACATAGGCAAAAAAATTTTGAAAAATAGATAAAAAATTTAAAAACCATGGAAAAAAAAATCGCCACCCATCACTAAATGTACATTTTTTTGTAAGAAAAGTCACGTCCCGCCCCTAGGAAATAAAAAATATCAGGCTCCCAAGTTTAAAAATTTTCTTGTGTAGTTCTGGACGGGTTTTGGCTCAAAAAGAGGGGTGACTGATATATATATAATATATATATACATACATAAACACACACACATATATATATATATTATTATATATATATATATATATATAATAATATAATGACTATATTTGGCGATAAATGGGTCCAAAATAACACACACTGTACTCATCAAACATATGAAATAAAATTAAATAAAAACAGATTACAGTTTAAAAAAAGGGAAGGGTTTATAAAAAAAAAATAGAGAAGAAAACAAACAAAAAAGAAAAAAAAAAAGTAGTAAAAAAAAAAAAAAAAAAAAAAGAAAAAAAAAAGTGTATGTAAAGGAATAAAAAAAACGACAATCAGGCAGACTTATAAATTTTTTTTATTTTTTTTCTTTTTCTTTTTTTTTCTATTTTATTTGTATTTATTTTTTTTATCTTTTTTTTCGACCCCGCCTTTTTTTCTCTAAATTTCTATTCTTTTTGCCATTTTGTTTCGCTTTTTGTTTTCTTTTTTTTTTCTGCTTGTTTAAAACCCTTTTTTTACGATTTTTTTTTTTTCTTTGGGCTTCGCTGGTTTTTCCCATTTTTTTAGAAAAAAAAAGCCGCGGAAAAAAAAGTTTATTTTTTTAATTTATTTTCGCTTTTTTTTTTTTTTTTCGACTTCGCGGTTTTTTATTTTTATAGAAAAAAACAGCCCCGGAAAAAAAAGTTTTCCGCTTTTTTTCTTTTTTTCTTTTGTTTTTTATTTTTGGGAATATTTTTTTTCTTTTTGACTTTGCTGGTTTTCTATTTTTTTCGCAGTTTGCCCCTTATTTTTATTTTTTTTTTGTATCGAAGTTTTGACGCAGTTTTTACTTTTCGGTTTTGTGTTTTTTCTAAGTTTTCATATCTCGCGGGATATTTTTTTATTTTAATTTTTATCGCAATTTTAACGCAAATTACTATCGCTTTTTTTTTTTTCTTTATTTTGATACGGTTTTTATCCCAATTTTACGTATTTTGTCTTTTGCTTTTTTTATTTTATATTTGTTCTTTAGTTTTTAATGTCGGTAATTTCGCACGCTTTTCTATTTCCCTTCTATTTCGTATTTTTGAATTTTATTTTATGTTGCGCAATTTTTTTTTGTTATTATATTATTTACAATTTTTTATTTATATTATTTCGCACGTTTACTATTATTTTTTTTTTTTTATTTTTCCCTTTTTTATTATTTTATTTTTTCGCCTATTCGAATTTTTATCCAATTTTTGACGCATTTTTTTCTCTCCTTTTCTTTTTTTCATTTGTCATATTTGTTTGTGTCGACGCTTTTTCTTTCTTTTTTATTTTTGTATTTTTTCGCCGTTTGAGCAATTTTTTCTTTATTTCTTTTTATCGGTTTTTTTGCACGCTTTTTTCGCAATTTTTACGCAATTATTTGCTTATTTCGAAATTTTTTTCGCAATTTTTAGCATTTTCTACTTGCTTTTTTTCTTTTCTATTTTGACGCAATTTTTATTTCGTTATTCGCTTTTATTATCGGTTTATTTTGCACGTTTATTTTTTTTTCTATTTCGAATTACCATCCAAATTTTGACGCAATTTATCGCTTTTGTCTATTTTTAATTTGCAATTCGACGCATTTCGCTTTTCTATTTTCTATTTTCCTATTTTTTTTCTTTTCTTTTCTTATTCCCCTTTTTTATTCTTCTTCTTTCTTTGTTTTTTTTACCCTTTCCCTTTTCATTTTTCGCATTAAACATTTTACATATAACATTCACAAATTTTCATATTAACGTGAATATCATAGCATTTCAAGAGACATATTTATATACACTATTAGAACAATTAATTATGTAATGTACATTTTCAGAATCAGAGAATATGGCCATTTACATATGGGCCATCAAAGGGGAAGTTTCCCGCCCAAGGGAACAACGCGCCCGGCGGGACTCGAACCCCCGAACTGGGTTGTCGACGAAAACCAACCCATGCCTAACCGCTGACCCCGCGCCCCCCATTCAACCCTTTCAGAAATCCCTTTAAAAATTGCCCAAATCCCCTTCCCCCCCACTCCCTATTTTGATTTTATCATTATTGACATTATTATTATTAATATTTTATTTTTTTTTATTATTATTATTAATATTTTTATTATTTTTCATATCACTTTATCTCACATTTTATTCTTATGTAACTTATATTATTTCATATTATAATTTTACATCTATTATTTTAATTTTCCATTATTTTTTTACCATTATCTTTTATTACATTATATAATTGATTTATCATAACTATCATTATTATTTCTATTATTATTACTAGATTTTTATCATATTATTAAAATATTATTATATTTATTCTTTTTATTTTCCTTGTATATTAATATTACTTTTCATATTTATTTTTTTATTTATTATATCATTTCTATTCACATTTTATATTTTTCCATCATGATCATTACAAGTACAATAATATTTATTTTACTTTTACTATCATACCAATTTTTTTTTATTTTTTTTTTGTTATGTAGTTATTATTATCATTATCATTTTTATTTTTATTTTTATTTTCATTTTTGCATTTCATTTTTATATTATTTATTATCATAAAAACTAAAAAAATAAGAAAAAAGCGGGAAAAAAGTTTTTCCGCGGGATTTTTTTTTTATAAAAAGAGGAAAAAGCGAAGTTAAAGAGAAAAAAAAAAAAGCGAAAAAAAAAACTAAAGAAAATAAGCGGCAAAACTGTTTTCCGCAGCTGTTTTTTTTTATAAAAATAGAAAAAAAGCGAAGTCAAAAAGAGAAAACAAAAACGAAAATAAATTATTATTATCATTTTCATTTTATTATTAAATTTTTATTTTATTACATCTTATTATCATAAAAAAATAAGAAAAAAAAGAAAATAAGCGGCAAAAATGTTTTTTCCGCGGCTATTTTTTCTTAAAAAAAGAAAACCCGCAAAGTCAGAAGAAAAAAAAAATTGCGTAAAAAAAAAAATGGTTAACAAAAAAGAAAAAAAAAAGAAGAGCGAAAAAACGAAACCCAAAAATTGCGAAAAGAATAGAAAATTACGAGAAAAAAAAAGGGGGAGGTCTACATAAAAAAAAAAAAAAAAAAAAAAAAAAAAAATAAAAAATAAAAAAATGAATACAAATAGAATAGAAAAAAAAAAAAGAATAAAAAATAAAATAAATAAAATATATATAAGTCTGCCTGATTCTGTTTTTTTTTTATTTCCTTTACTAACACTTCACATCACTGAATGATAATAATGATAAGGTAACAAGAAGAATAAGAATAAAGATGATAAAGAGATAAGATGAAAAAAATGAAAAAATAATAATGATAATAATAATAATAATAAATAATTAAATAATGATGATTAAAAAAATAGGCAGTTGGGGGGAAAGGGGCTTGGCAAAAATTTAAGGACTTCTGCAAGGTTGCAATGGAGGCGCGGTGGTCGACGGTTAGAGCACGGATTGGGTTCGTCGACAAATCCAGGTTGAGGGTTCGGTTCCCGGGGGGGCGTTGTTCCCTTTGGGGAAGGAACTTTACCTTGATGGCCCCCTGTAAATGGCCATATTCTCTGATTCTGAAATTCATGTACTCATTAATTGTTCATTATTGTGTATTAAATAGTCTCTATGAAAGCAAAGAATATTCACGTTAATAGTAAATATGGTGTAAGTTTTTTTTGAAAAGGTGTAATGCGTAAAAATCAAAAGGTAAGGTAACGAAAATAAGCGAAGCAAAAAAGAAAAAGAATGAAGAAGAAGAATAATGCAAAAAACAGAAAAAAAAAACGGAAATAGAAATAGAAAAAGCGAAATGCGACAGAATTGCGAATAAAAAAAAATAGAAAAAAGCGATAAATTGCGTCAAAATTGCGATGATAATTTGGAAATAGGAAACAAATAAACGTGCAAAAAAACGTAATAAACGAAAATAAAAAAAAGCGTCGAAAAAGAAAAGAAGAAAAAACGAGAGTAGAAAATGCGTCAAAATTCGATAAAAATTTGAAATAAGCGAAAAAATAAAATAGTAAATAAAAAGGTAAAAAAAAATAATGATAATAATAGGTGAAGAATAAGCGGCGAAATAATAAAAAATAAAAATAAAAATAATAAAATAAAAATGATAATAAACAAAATAATAAAAAATAAGCGAAAGTAAAATTGCGTCACACGTCATGAAATTTCGAAAACGAAAAAGAAATGCGAAATAGAAAAAAGGGGCGAAAATACCCACATTGAAACTAAAAGAACTAATATAAAAAAAAGAAAAAAAGGGAAAATACAAAATACGTCAAAATGCGGTAAAAAACGTAATGCAAAAATAAAAGAAAAAAGAAAAAGCGAAGTATTTCGTTAAAATTTCGAAATAAATTTAAATAGAAAACAAATAATCCGCGGATTGTTTATCAAAAGCGGTTGTCTAAAAAAAATAAGCGGCAAAAAAGTTTTTCCGGGGCTGTTTTTTTTTTTTATAAAAAAGAAAACCGCGAAGTCGAAAAGGAAAAAATATTGCGAAATAAAAAATAAAAAGGGAAAAAATGAAAAAAAAAAGCGGCCCAAAAAGTTTTTCGCGGCTTTTTTTTTTATAAAAATAGGAAAAAAAGCGAAATCGAAAAAAAAAAAAAAAGCGAAAATAAAAACTAAAGGAAAAAAATGAAAATAAGCGCAAACTGTTTTTCGCTGCTGTTTTTTTATAAAATAGAAAAACAGCGAAGTCAAAAAGTGAAAAAAAAGACAAAGAAAAAAAAGCGGAAAACTGTTTTTTTGCGGTTTTTTTCTATAAAATAAAAAACCCGCGAAATAAAAAGAGAAAAAATTTTTTTGTGTTTAAAAAAACAGAATAACAAGATAATAAAGAAATAAATAAAATAAAATAAATAATAAAAAAGAATAATAATAATAAAAATATTAAAAAAAAATAAATAATAATAAATAATAAAAATGATAAAATAAAGAATAATGATAAAAAAAGAATAAAAAATAATAAAGAGAAAGTGAAAAAAGAAATAAGAATAATAATAATAATAATAAAAGTAATAATAAGTAATAAGAGATAATGATAATAGGCGAGTGCGGGGGGGGGGGATTGGGAAATTAAGGACTTCGCAAGGGTTTGCAATGGAGGGGGGCGGTGGGTCGACGGTTAGAGCATCGGACTGGATTCGCGACAAATCCCGGGGAGGTTCGAGTCCGGCCGGCGCGTTGGTCCTTTGGGGAAGGAATTTACTTGATGGCCCTAGTTAAATGGCCTATTCTCTGTTCTGTAAATTTCATTACATCATTAATTGTCTATATTGGAGTAAATTGCCTATGAAATACTTGATATTCAGGTTTTATGTAAATATATGTGTAAGCGTTTAAAACAAATAGGTAAGGGAATGAAAATAAAGGGAAAGGGAAAAAGAAGAAGAAAAGGAATAATGCAAAAAACAGAAAATAAATAAATGTAAAAAAAGAGAAAAAACGAAAATAATTGCGTCAAAACTGCGAATAAATAATAAGGTATGAAAAAAAGATGATAATAAGCGAAATAAAACCCCAAAATAAAAAAATTGGTCGAACGTGCGATAAAATAGAAATAGGAAAAAAAGAAAAAAAACGTCGACAAAACAAATAGAAAAAAAGGAAATGCGAAAGTAGAAAATCAGCGAAATTTAATTTCGTCAAAATTTCGGGAGAAAAGCGGCGAATAAAAAAGTACGAAAGCAAAGAATAAAAAATAATAATAAAATAAGTAAAAATAAAAAAAGCGTCATAGTACGAAAAATAGCGAAAAACGAAAAGGAAATACGAAACCCGGAATAGAAAAGCGTGCGAAATAGACATGAAGCAGCAAAAAGAAATAGAAAATAGAAAAGAGAAAAAATGAAAAAAAAAAAAAAATTTTTATTTTTAAAAGAAAGAGATTTTTTCAAAACGCGATAAAAAACGAAATAGAAAAAAAATTTACATGAGAAAATACAAAAAACGATAGTAATTGCGTTAAAATTTCGATAATAATTTTATTTTTTAAATTTTTTTAATAATTATTTATTTTTGATAATTTTTTTCGCAATATTTTTTCCCTTTTTGATTTGCTGGTTTTTATTTTTATGCAGTTTTTCCCCTTATTTTTATTTTTCTTCGTTTTGAAGATTTTTATGGTTTTATTTTATTTTGCTGTTTATTTCACACACTTTTTTGTTTTTATTTTGAATTTTTATCGCAATTTTTAACGCAATTACTATCGCTTTTTTTTTTTCCTGTGTTTCGATTACGATTTTTACCCCAATTTGAGATTTGTCTTTCGCTTTTTTTATTTTTTAAATTTGTTCTATTTTTTTTTAATGCGATATTTTGCTGCTTTTTTTTCGCATTTTTATTTTCGAATCGTAAAATTTTTTCGTACGTGGACTCAAATTTTTTCTTTCGCTTATTATTATTTTTATTTTGTTTTTATCATTTTTATCATTTTTATATTATTTTTATTTTTCGCACGCTTTTTCTTCATCTATTATTATTTTTTTTTTTTTACCTTTTTTATTTACTATTTTTATTCGCTTATTTCAATTTTATCGCAATTTGAGATTTCTACTCCGCCTTTTTCTTCTTTTTTATTCGACGCAATTTTACTTTCGTTTTTATCGGTTTTTTTCGCACGTTTTTTTGTTTTTTATTTTGAAAATTTCCCTCGCAATTTGCGAATTATCGATTTTTTTTTATTTTTATTTTCGCAATTTTGCTTTTTCTATTATTTATTTTTTCTGTTCTTCATTTTTCCTCTTTTCATTTCTTCTTTTTGCTTGTTTTTTTGTTTTCCCCACTATTTTATTTACGCATTTCACACATATTTTCATATAACATTACACACAATTTTAAAATTAACGGAATATTTATTTATTTCATAGGACATATTTATTACAATAAATGAACAATAATGATGACATGTACATTTTTCGAACAAGAAAATGGCCCTTACATATGGGCCATAAGGTGAAGTTCCTTGCCCCAAGGAACAACGCGCCGGCCCGGGGCTCGAACCCCCGAAACCGGATTTGTCGACGAAACCAAGCCGATGCTCTAACCCCTCGACCACCGCCCCTCCCTGCAACCCTTTCAGAGGTCCCTTTAAATGTTGCCAAGTCCCCTTTCCCCGCACTCCTATTATCTATCACTATTTACAAATTATTTTTATTTATTTATTATTTTTTTTTCATTTATCACTTTTATTACATATTTTATTTTTTTGTTTAAACCCTTTTCATTCTTATTTTATTTTCATTATTTTTTTTTTACCTTTTCATTTTTATCAATTTTCAAATTGCATATCATAATTATCATTAGATTTTTACTATTTTTAAATTTTTATTTTATGAGTTCATTTTTTTAATAAATTTTTACTATTCGATTTCTTATTATCATCATTCTATTTTAATTACTTTTTATTACTTCATTTTTTTTATTATTTATTATCATAAAATTTTTGTAATATACATATTCATACAATTTCTATTTTAATCTTATTTTTTACTTTAAATACATTACCAATTTTTTTTCGTTTATTTTGTTATTGTAGTTATTATTATTTATTACCACATTATTTTATTTTCCCTATAATTTACATCATTATTATCAGATTATTATTTTCATAAAAATAAAGAAAAAAAACGGCAAAACGTTTTTCCCCGGGTGTTTTTTTTATAAAAAAAAAAAACAGCGAAGTGAAAAAAGAAAAAAAATTTCAAAAGTAAAAAATTAAAAAAAATAAGAAAATAAACGGCAAAACTGTTTTTCCCCGGCAGTTTTTTCTATAAAATAGAAAAAAAAGCGAAATCAAAAAAAGGGAAAAAAGCGAAAAAAAAAACTAAAAGAAAAAGAAAATAAGCGGCAAAAGTTTTCCGCCCCTGTTTTTTAAAAAATAGAAAAAAAAGCGAAGCAAAAAAAAGGGAAAAAATGCGAAAAAAAAACTAAAGAAAAAAAAGAAAAAAAGCGGCAAAAAGTTTCCCCCCGCGTTTTTCATAAAAAAAGGGAAAAACCGGGGGTCGAAAAGAAAAAAGAAAAAGCGAAATTAATAAAAAAGAAAAAAAAGCGGGGGGAAAATGTTTTTCCGCGGGTTTTTTTTTTTATGAAAAAAGAAAAACCCGCGAAGTCAAAAAGAGAAAAAATATTTCGAAATGAAAACAGTGTTAAAAAAACGAATAAAAATGGGAAATAAAAAATAAAATGATAATAAAGAATAATAATGAAATAAAGAATAATGATAATAAAAAATAATCGAATAAATAAAAAAGAATAAAATCATAAAAATAATGTAATAAATAAGTAAAATAAAAAAAAAAATAAAGTAAAATAAAAAAAAAATATAAAAAATAAAAAAAATAATAAATAATAATAAAGATAATAAAAAGAAAAATGATAATAAAAAATGATATGAGAAAAAAAATGAAAAAAATAAAATAATAATAATAATTTAATAATGAGAAATGATATAGGCGAGTGGGGGGGAAGGGGACTTGGCAAATTTTAAAGGGCTTCTGCAAGGGGTGCAATGGAGGGCGCGGGGTCGAGCGGTTAGAGCACGGACTGGATTCGTGAAAACCAGGTTTGAGGGTTCGAGTCCCGGCGGCGCGGGTTCCCTTGGGGAAGGAACTTCACCTTTATGGCCCCCAAAAAAAGGCCATATTTTCTGATTCTGTAAAAATACATGACTCATTTTAAGTTATTTTTATGTGATATAAATATGTTCTAGTAAACTATGAATATTCACTTAAATGTAAATTGGTGAATGTTTAAAATGTAAATATGTGTGTAATGCGACATGAAAGGAAGGTACGAAAATAAGCGAAGCAAGAAGAGAAAAAGAAAAAGGGAATAATGCAAGAAAAAGAAAATAAAAAACGAAATGAAAAACGAAAAGCGTCAAATTTGCGAAAAATAGAAATGAAAAAACGATAAATTGGTCAAAATTTCGATGGTAATTTGAAATAGAAAAAAATAAACGTGCGAAATAAACCGATAATATAAAGCGAAATAAACGAAAGTAAAAATGCGTCGAAAAAGAAAAAAAAAAAAGGAAAGTAGAAAAGCGTTTAAAATTTCGATAAAAATTTGAAAAAAAGCGAAAATAATTTCGTAAAAATTGCGAATAAGGTGCAAAATAAACCCAAAAATAAAAAAAAAGTAAAATTGCGTCAAAGGCGATAAAAAAACGAAATAGGAAAAAAAGAAAAAGCATGCGACACCCAAAAAAATATGACAAATAGAAAAAAGGAAAAGCGAGAGTAGAAAAGCATCGAAATTGCTAAAAATCGTAAACGAAAATACAAGAGAAAAAAAAAAAAAGCGATAGTAATTGTTAAAAGCGTAAAAATTCGAAATGAAAAAAAATCCTGCGAGATATGTCATCATAAAAAACGGGATTTTATAGAAAAAAAGCGGGGGAAAAAGTTTTTCCGCAGTGTTTTTTTTTTAAAAATAGAAAAGCAGTAAGTCGAAAAAACAAAAAAAAATTGCGAAAATAAAAACTAAAAAAAAATAAGCGGCAAAATGTTTTTCCCCGGGGTGTTTTTTTTATAAAAAAACGGGGGAAAAAGCGAAATCAAAAAGAGAAAAAAAAAAAAGCGAAAATGAAAAAGTGTCAACAAAAAAGAAAAAAAACTAAGAAAAGCGAAAAGGAAAACCAAAAAGTGCGAAAAGAAAGAAAAAATTCGAGAAAAAAAAAAGGCGAGGTCTACATAAAAAAAAAATATAATAAAAATAAAATAAAATAATAAAATAAATACAAAAAAAAATAGAATTAAAAAAAAAGAATAAAAAAAGTAACAAATAAAAATAATAAGTTGCCGATTGTCGTTTTTTTATTCCTTTATATATAACTCTACTACATTTTTTTTTTTTTTCCCTTTTTTTTTTTCTTTTCTACATTTTCTTTTTTCTTTCTTTCTTTTTTTTTGTCTATTTTTTTAGACACCTTCCCGAATTTAGAATTGTAATCTGATTTTTTTTGAAATATATTTCATATGGTTTATGACGTCACAGGTGTTATATAAGACCAGTTTTTCACCCAAATAAGACAGTATATAATATTAAAATATATATAATATTAAAATATTAAATATATATAATAAAATTTAAAATGTAGTAAAATAATAATTTTTTTTTTTTTCTTTTTTTTATTTTTTTTTTTCTATTTTTATTTTTTTTTTTTTTTTTGCGTTTTAAGTCTGTTTTTTTCCCATTTTTATTTCCATTTCGTATTTGAATTTTTTCGTAGTGGACGCAATTTTTATTTTGATTTTTATTATTTATGCTTTTGTATGTTTTTTCGCCGCTTATCAATTTTGACGCAATATTTTCGCTTATTTCGAATTTTTATCGTAATATGACGCATTTTTTATTTTTGATTTTGCTTTATTCCTATTCGTATTTTTATCGGACGTTCGACGCAATGTTTTATTTTCGTTTTATTTTGCTTATTATTATCGGTTATTTCATACGCTTATTATTTATTCGCAGTTTTGACGCAATTATTTTCGCTTTTCTACTATTTTACGCTATTTATTTTCTGTTTCTTGCATTATTCCTCTTCTTCTTCTTCTTTCTTGCTTCGCTTATTTCGTTACCTTACCTATTTCATTTTACGCATTACACACATATTTACATATCAACATTACACACTATTTACATATCAGTGAATATTCATAGTATTACATAGAGACCCTATTTATATAACATAATATGAACAATTAATTATGTACATGTACATTTACAGAACAGAGAATATGGCCATTTTCATGTGGGCCCCCAAGGTGAAGTTCCTTGCCCAAGGAACAACGCGCCGCCCGGGACTCGAACCCCCGAACCTGGATTTGTCGACGAATCCAAGTCCGATGCTCTAACCGCTCGACCACCGCGCCCTCCATTGCAACCCTTGCAGAAGTCCCTTTAAAAGTTTCCAAAGTCCCTTCCCCGCACTCGCCATTATCATTATCATCATTATGACATATATTATTATTTTTATTTTTGTTGTGTGATGTTTTTTCATTTTTATTATTATTACCATTTATTATTATTTCATTATTTTCATTATTACACTTTACATCATTAATTTATTTTATTGTTAACGTTATCAATTATTGTCATTATATAATTATTATCATTCAGTGTATGTGAAAGTGTAAAATGTAAAGGAATAAAGAAACGACAATCCAGGCAGACTTAATATATTTTATTTATTTTATTTCTTTTTTTATTTATTTCTATTTATTTGTATTTATTTTATTATTTTATTATATATATAATTTTTTCAACCTCGCCCTTTTTTTTTCTCGTAAATTTTCTATTTTTTTCGCCATTTTTGGTTTCGCTTTTTGCTCTTCTTCCTTTTTTTCTGTTTTGTTAACACGTTTTTATTTACGCAATTTTTTTTTTCTTCTGGACTTCGCTGGTTTTCTATTTTTATAGAAAAACCAGCCGCGGAAAAACAGTTTATTTTCTTTATTTTTTATTTTCGTTTTTTTTTTTTTCTTTTTTCACTTCGCTGTTTTCCTATTTTTATAGGAAAAACAGCCGCGGAAAAAAAGTTTTTTCGTTATTTTTCTTTTTTTTTTTTTGTTT
>NC_051398.1:51788381-51795881 GCF_015228065.2 Penaeus monodon
TTACGTGAATCGATCGCTATCAATCATTACAGCTGGAGTTCAATAGCTGATTTGTAATAACAGGACGACCATCAATCACAGCTATCAATCATTACACGAAGTCATGCATGTTAATAACACGACATAAGTTCTTATGTGATTTCATGCTAAGATAGCTTTCCGAATGTCTGGGTATGCCACAGACTGCCCATAACTGAGGCAGACTATAGCATGTTATTAAAAATGAATATATATGGCTATAATGAAGTAAAAGTATGAATGATTATTAGGAAATTAATTAAGTGCGACAAACAAAAAATTAATGTACAAGGCATACTACACTGATGTTAATGTCGTGGTCTCTTGACGTGCTGCAGAGTAAAACCCCACACTATAGTGAAAATTA
This sequence comes from Penaeus monodon, assembly GCF_015228065.2. NCBI lineage: Eukaryota > Metazoa > Arthropoda > Malacostraca > Decapoda > Penaeidae > Penaeus > Penaeus monodon. The sequence goes on from NC_051398.1 coordinate 51,788,767, forward strand.
GTCATACTAATTTTCATCCTTCTTGGGACATCATTCTGCATTTATGTTGTTCGTCCAGAATTAGTTAAGAAATAACGTGCGTTGAGTGGCTGTTAAAACAGTTGTAATACAGGGCAACGAGGTCATGATGATTTTTTATAAGTAGAATGCGTGAGGTTTATTGTTAGTGTTTCTTTGTGCTAAAGTATTTCATAGAGCGAAGTCTTTCTTTTTTGTCTTTTTCATGCATGTTTTGATTTTCTCTTATATATATATATATATATATATAATATTATTATATATATATATATATAGTATATAATATATATATATATATATATATATATTACTATATATATATAATATATCATATATATATATATAGATATTATATATATATATATAATATATATATATATATATATGTATGTATGTATGTATGTTATGTATTATGGTATATATTATATATATATTAATATATATAATTATATATATTATCTATACATACATAATTATTATATATATATTATTATGATAGATATATTTATATATATATATTATCTATCTATATTTTATGTATGTAGTATATATCTATATACTAATATATATATATATTATATATATATATATATATATACATACATAATACATACATACATAAATATATTATATATATATATATAATAATATATATCATATATATATATATTATATTATATATATATCTACACTACTACTACTAATAATATATATATATATATATTATATCTCATATATATATATATATAAGGAAAATCAAAATGCATGAAAAAGACAAAAAGAAAGACTTCGCTCTATGAAATACTTTACACAAAGAAACACTAACAATAAACCTCACGCATTCTACTTATAAAAAATCATCATGACCTCGTTGCCCTGTATTACAACTGTTTTAACAGCCACTCAACGCACGTTATTCTAACTAATTCTGGACGAACAACATAAATGCAGAATGATGTCCAAGAAGGATGAAAATTAGTATGACTAATTTTCACTATAGTGTGGGGTTTTACTCTGCAGCACGTCAAGAGACCACGACATTAACATCAGTGTAGTATGCCTTGTACATTAATTTTTTGTTTGTCGCACTTAATTAATTTCCTAATAATCATTCATACTTTTACTTCATTATAGCCATATATATTCATTTTTAATAACATGCTATAGTCTGCCTCAGTTATGGGCAGTCTGTGGCATACCCAGACATTCGGAAAGCTATCTAGCATGAAATCACATAAAGATACTTATGGTCGTGTTATTAACAATGGCACTGACTCTCGTGTAATGATTGATAGCTGGTGATTGATTCCCTTTTCTCCAGCTAAACAGATCCACATAGTTTACGATTTAAAGCTTATATAAATCCATGTACATATTAAAGAGATATGGCGAGATTCCACCTGGCCTGAAAATTTTAATGGCTATGATGTATCAAGGAAACTGCACAACGTATCGCGGTGCGGACTGTTCAAATAATTCATCAGTAATTTTGTCTACTGCATTTCGTGTATTTAGAAAACACTTAAAAACCAAACCACCAAGACTAGAATTGTTCACATATTCAATAAAAGAAATTCAAACAGGTTAGAAAATTACAATAATAAAAGTTATTACCAAGGGACCTATCTCCAAGTTGTTGTTTATTAATGGATATCAGAGTAACAGGCAATATTTTTTTTTCATACAAACAATAAACTCATTCGATCTTTGAATACAGTTACGAGCCATTTGGGTGCAAATCTCATAATTTACGATGATATCTGATATCTGATGCCAATGCTTTAAATTCAGTGACAAATGCAAATGAATTGTCGAGAGACATGCATATACAGTAAGTGAGTTTTTAAGGTCAACTGAAATGAAAAAAATTATAATGCTTCAATTTCACAAATTAATTACGGCATTACTATTAACTTTACATGGTCATCATCATCACCATCATCATAGTTGTAGTTTTATTGTTGTTATTATTATTGTTACTGTTGATCTATTATTATTATATTATTATTATTATTATATTATTATTATTATTATTATTATAACAATGATATTGACAACAGTAATCTTAATCAAAATGACAATAAAGGTAAAAATAATGATAATATTAATATTAGTTAACGTTAGTAGTAGTAGTAGTCATTATTATTATCATTATCATTATCATCATCATCATCATCATCATCATCATTATCATCATCATCATCATCATCATCATCATCATCATCATCATCATCATCATCATCATCATCATCATTATCATCATCATCATCATCATCATCATCATCATCATCATCATCATCATCATCATCATTATCATTATCATCATCATCATCATCATCATCATCATCATTGATACTATAACTATTATTGTCATTGTTATTATTATTTTTGTTTTTATTGTTGTTATCATTATTACTATTATAACTATCAGTATTATCATGATGCTTATATATTATCGTTTCTATTATTATCATTATATCATTATTATAGTTATTATGGTATCGTTATCATTCTTCTTCTTCTTCTTCTTCTTATTATTATTATTATTATTATTATTATTATTATTATTATGATTAACATCATCACCATCACCATTATAATAATCATTATCATTATTTTTATTATTATTATTATTATTATTATTATTATTATTATTATTATTATTATTAATATTATTATTACTATTATTATTGTTGTTGTTGTTGTTATTGTTGTTGCTATTATTATTAATTCTATTATTATTATTATTATTATGATCTTTATTATTATTATTATTATCATTATTATTACTGTTATTATTACTATTATTATCAATTTTCATTATTAGTATTATCATTATCATTATAATAATCATAATCATAATTATCGTGTTATCTTTTTTTACTAGTAGTAGTAGTAGTAGTATTACTGATATTATCTAGCATTATTATTGTCATTATTATAATTACTATTCTTGGTGCTATCATTATTATTATTATTATTATTATTATTACTATACATATTATCATTGTCCTTAGTTTCATTCGCATTTTTATTATTATTATTATTATTATTATCATTAGTATTATTATTATTGTTGTTGCTGTTGTTATCATTATATAGTAATAATCAGTTATTATTACTACAATTGTTATTAATTTTTTGCTGTTGTTATTGTAATGTTAAAAATACATAACGATCATTATCATCATTATTATTTATTATTATTATATATTATTATAATTATCTTTATATTTTGTTTTTTGCTATGTAATTTTTCAATCAATATTACTTATAGTTTTATGGACTTTACACAGAGACGGATCTTATTTATGATGAATTTCAAGACGCATTTTTTGGAGCAACCCGACTTCTCTTTATTCTGCAAAAATCAAAAACATGTAGTTGATAAATGCAACAAGAAAGAACTATTTCTGAGATTGCAAGTTCAGGTTCTCTTTTCATCTAAGTCTAGTTCATATTAATCTACTGTCTTGGATGAAATTTCCTCATTAACCCATTCAGTATTGAATGTTCAAATGTTTGAATATGCACAGCACACACTTTCAATTAGCGAAGGTTTTCATTTGAGAAAATTTACTGGTGTCAAAAAGTGAAATATACAAACTTCTTGAAGAGTTAATCTCTCAAACCCATGCATGCCAGGAAGACATCTTATTACATCATGAGAGACCACCCCTTTTGCCAGGATAAAATCCCTTTATCATACACTATCAAGCCTGTTCTAAGTTGTCCACCCTAAACAGCTGTATACTTGTTTGGTCCTAGCTGCATTTGTTGAAGAAATAGTCCCTCAAAAATAAAGTAAAAGCCTTTTTTTAAAAAAGCCTCATTATCTCAAAAGTTGTTTATATCACAGCCGGATGGATAGAGAGCAGAATAATTTTATGTTTCTGTGCTTCTGATTTTCCCTCAAGCAGGTGACTCCACGTGCCCCTTGATGTGTTGTTTATAATTGGACTGATAGTGTTAAAAGTGCCAATTTATAAACTGGTCAATCTGTTAGCATTGTCAACTTTTACAAAAACTTATTTTATTATCTGCAATAACTAGTATTGTAATTCACATGATTTAGCTATAGAACCAGATTTTGCTATGAAAAATATCAAGGTTCAAATAAAAGACTAAGAGTTTCTCCTTTGTTTGTTCATAAAACATAAAATCTCAATACAAAATTCAACAGAACAGCACCAGCAAGTGGGACAAACTACTGTAACAAAACAAAAAAAAAATCCCAAAAGATTATAACCAATATTAACATGATAGCTGCAACAAAATACATTTAAGTCATACATTTGTACATGAACAGGATGGCTAGATTTCTTAACTGCATGGATAGTTTTACTTCTTATATATTCTCTAATAAAAGAATCTACTCTATATCCCAAATTATTAAAAATTCTTTGGGTTTCCTGTTAATTTATTTGTACTTTGCTTTCTTCTTCCATTTTTTTACTTATTCTGCTTATTTTCAAATAATTTACAACCTTTTTCAAATGACAGGGTATTTTTTTCCCAATCATTATACAATTATTTGAAATGAATACAATCAAATAACTTATAAATCCTTGTAATATTCACCACAAAACTACACATATTCAAACATTATAATATTGCTAGTATACATAGTGGCATACACTCATTACTTCTCTATTCTTGTTTCCATTCTGGTATAAACATATTATTTATGTGTGAAAATCATACAGGAATCAAAGGTTAGTCATATAATATGTTAGTAGTAGCATGTATAAATGCACTACTAGCACCACTGGGTTAGTTAAACCTGTATATTGCACAAATCTTATATAAAATCTTTCCCTATATATGATATAATGTTAGTAAAAGGTTTATAATGCATATAATAATGCCATAATAATAATATGGCACAAAATTGTGTACTTGTACTTTTGTGATTCTTGTCCAGTGAAACAACTTCTATCTCAAACTGTGTTTAAAAATCTACAATACAATGTTATTGCAACCTTTTGGTAGTTATTAAGAATCTCTCACTTTAGGATACAGTTAGTTATGACATCAAGGAAAGTAAATTTCCTTGTCTCTATAAAAAAAAAGAAAGATAAAAGGCTATGCACCTACTACATGCACAAATGGCCAAAAAGTTATATAAAACAATTGCACTAGTAACCCTATTGTGACAGACAGACTGGCCACATAAACACTTCTGGTCAAACTCCCAGGCTGGTTCAAATCACACATATGAGCACATGGCTGTTTCTACCTTCTTGAACCTATATCAAAGGCAGTATGGGAAATCAGTCTTTATACGGTCTCCCTGAACCTGAGATTCCCCCGACGACTGTGCCAGAAGGTAGGTATACCCAGATTCTGCCATAGCTGTCAACCACCTTCCGTTCTGCCCTGGACCAGGGGTGTTGCAGGTCCAGGGAGAGTCCGATGCATAGATCCCTAGACTGCCCCTAAATTTATGGTTGAGTTAAGAATTTTAAGGGTGACTACATAAAATCTGCATCCAACTGTGTTTTTTAAGGTACAAATTTATGCTGAGAACCCTATCAGAATCTATTATTACTGTTAACAATTACAGGCTTATTTTGTGGAATGGAAAATAGACTGGACGGGATGATAATGTAATTGCTAGAAAGAGGTTGAATGGTTAAGGCTAACCATAAAAAATGTGTTCCAATTATATGTACCTTATGTACATACAGTAAAATGAATTACAGTTCAATTTATAATACCATATCCATCTTCAGGTTTCCTATAAAAAAAATTGTGACATATAACATACGATAAAAAAGTAAAATACTAAAAATAATAACAGTAAAATAAACTTTTGCACAACTAAGCCTTCTCCATCAGTGTACAAAACACAAATAACCACACACTGAATACAGACACCACATCTTCCTGTTCTTCTGTCTCGATGCTCTAGTCCTCAAAGCGTTTTGTGACATCCGCGAGCCGCCACAAGCACTTCCCTCGCAACACCATCTTCTGGCACGCTGATTTATGCATATCGGCCATGGGTGTATCATCGGCCGCCATCAGCTGGATGAGAAACATGCGGCGAACCCTGTCACTGGTGTTGTCATACGAACCGTGAATGAGCAGGTACGAGAAAATGACCACCTGGAAGACAATACAACACTGGGTTTCAGTCTGACTTCTCAACTCTATTTCACAACTACATGAAAAAACTGACATGGTTAGTAACATTTATTCCTTTGCAAAGAAAATACCTAATCATGGTGTCTAAGACCTTATCAATACTCTCTTCAACATGCACATTAACATAAAGCATAAAACATTCCATAAATTTCCAACACTAAAAGAAAATATGGAATTGTATAGGAATAGATTTACATCTGATGAATGATAAATATAAATATAGAAAAAAAAAAAAAAAAAAAAAAAAAAGTATAGGCATAAATAGACAAAACAATAAAATATCACTGCACACTAACTATGTATTCACAAATCCAAAATCCTTCGAACCCAATCACTGTCCTAATTCTACAGAAATTCAAGATGCACAATAAAGTCAACCATACATATAACTATATATATTATCTAAACTCAAGTAGTATCTTCTAATAAAAGAATTAAGAGACAAAAAAAAAAATAATGAAACAAGTTATTCTACTATATTTTTTTCCTGCCAAGTTTAGCATTCTCATTAATGATAAAAAAACATTTATTTTCTAAGAAATAAAGTCTGAGATCTCAGGGGCAGTATCACTCCCATATCAAACAAATGGTACATATCATAAGCAAAATAGATACCTTCTCGATATACTAAATTCCATTCTTCACAAATTTTCATAAATTAATGCATTCACTTATGAACAAGATGCACAACTAACTTTGTTTTATTTCCTTATCCAGCCATTACTATCAATCTGCTGTATTTCTCATTATCTTCTTTTTCAATAACATGAGTAATGAAAAAAGTCATCCACAAACATACTTTGCAACATGATTTTCCTCTTTGATGACCTCAGTTTCCTTTAAAAAACATCACAAGTTTCCTTCCTCAAAGTATTGCATCAATGATCTCAAACAGAGCATGAAGTTATAAAAATCCCAGATTCATACCCACTGTCTTTGTCACTTTA
>NC_051398.1:51803381-51813961 GCF_015228065.2 Penaeus monodon
GAGGAAGAAAAAGGGCGGAGAGAGAGGGAGAGAGAGGGGGGAAAGGAGAGAGAAGAGAGAGGAGAGAGAGGGGGGGGAGGGAGAGAAGAGAGGGGGGAGGAGAGAGAAGAGAGAAAAGGAGAGGGGAGAGAGAGAGGAGGGGAAAAGAAGGGAGAGAATAAAAAGGGGAAAGAAAAGAAAAAGGGAATTACAAATCTTATAAATTAAAAAAAGATTAAATTTAAAATATTTTTTTAAAATAAAATTAAATATCTATATATATTATATATATATATTTATATTTATTTTTAATTTATTTTAAAATATATAATTAATATATATTATATAATATATATAAAAAATAAAAAAAAAAAAAAAAAAAAAAAAAAAAAAATATAAAATAAAAAATCAAAAAAAGAAAAAAAAAGAAAAGGGGTAAAAAAAAAGAGGAGGAGAGAAAAACCGGGGGGAAAGAAAGGGGGGGGGAGGAGAGAGAGAAAAGAGGGGGCCAAAAAAGAGGGGGGAAAAAGAAGAGAGAGAGGAAGAAGGAGAAGGGGGAAAGAGAGAGAGGGGGAAAGAGAGAATAAGAGGGGAGGAGAGAAGAGGGGAGAGAGAGAAGGGAAGAGAGAGAAAGAAGGGAAGGGGGAAGGATGGGGGAAAGGGAAGAAGGGGGGAGGAAAAAAACCCAAGGGGGGAAGGAAGAGAGAGGGGGGGGGGGAGGGGGGGAGCGAAGAGATAGGAGGGGGGAGGAGGAGAGAGAGAGGGGGAGGGAAGAAAAAAGGGGGGGAGGAGGGGAAGGAGAGAGAGAGAAGGAAAAGGGGAGGAAAAAGGGGGGGGGGAAGGGAGGGAGGAAGAGGAAGGAAAAGAGGGGAAGGGGCAAGGGAGAGAGGGAAAAGGGGGGGGGGAAGAGGGGGGGAGAAGGGGGAGAGGGGGGAAAAGCCAGGGGGGAGAAGGGGCCAAAAAAGAGGGGGAGAGAGAAGAGGAGAGATAAAAAAGGGGGGAAAGGGGGGAGAAGGGAAGGGAGAGAGAGAGGAAGAGAAAGGGGAAAGAGAGAGGAGGGAGGAAGGGAAAAAGAAAAGGGAAGAAAAGGGAAGAAAAGGGAAGAAAAGGGGAAGAGGAGAGAGAAGAGAAGAAGAGAGAGAGAGAGAGAGAGAGAGAGAAAAGAGAGGAGGGGGGGAAGAGGAGAGGGAGGGGGGGGGAAGAAGAAAGAGGGGAGGAGGGGAAGAGAGGGAGAACAGAGAAAGGGGAAAGAGAGAGAGAGAGGCGGGAAGAGAAAGAGAAGAGAAAAAAGAAAAGGAAAAGAGAGGAGAAGGAAAGGAGAAGAGAAGAAAAGAGAGAGAAGAGGGAAAGGGAGGAGAGAGAGAGAGAAGAGGGAATAGTTAACTTCGTGTAAAAAAAAAAACACGCTCATTACATTAATAACTTTCGTAATAAACTTACGTGCAACTTATGCATGTGATTAAACCAAACTTATTAACTATCATTTGACTTCAGATATTCAATCACTTAATTAGCCTGAGTGTTTTTTTAATAGACATATAATTTAAAATTCCGCGGGATATTTATGAGGCGTTTCGTACTGCATTAGTGTTCATTTTTTTTATCTATTTAGTTCCTTCCCAAAAGTTTTCGATTAGTTGCGATGAGCAAATTCTATGCAATGCAATCGCTTTCTTTTGCTCTCTACACATACTTGTTCATACATGTGGATGCATCTGTACATACATGCATACATGCATACATACTTACATGCATACGTACATACATACATACATACATACATACGTACATACATACATACATATATACATACATACATATATACGTACATACATACATACATACATACATACATACATACATACATACATACATACATACATACATACATACATACATACATACATACACATACATACATACATTACATACATACACATACATACATACATACATAAGCTGTGTGTATGCTTCTCTCTCTTCTTTCTTTCTTTCTCTTTATCTCTTTGCCTTATGTCTATCTGCCTGTCTGTCTGTTTCTCTCTCCCTCACTCACTTACTAACTCTCTCTCTCTCTCTCTCTCTCTTTCTTCTCTCTCTCTCTCTCTCTCTCTCTTCCTCTCTCCCTCTCCCTTTTTCTCTTCCTTTCCCTCTCTCCCTCCCTCCCCCTTCTCCTTCCCTTCCTCCCTCTCTTCCTCTCTCTCATGATTATTTACCTCTCTCTCTCTCTCTCTCTCTCTCTCTCTCTCTCTCTCTCTCTCTCTCTCTCCTCTCTTTCTTTCACCCCTTCCCTCCCTCTTACCCACCTTCCCTCTTACCCTTCTCCCACTGTCCCTCCCTCCCTCCCTCCCTCCCTCCCTCCCTCCCTCCCTCCCTCCTCTCCTCCCTCCCTCCCTCCCTCCCTCCCTCCCCTCTCTCACATTCACTTCAAACCTCACCGCCCCCTCCCCCTCCCCCCCACCCCCCTCCACGCGCATCCTCATCACCACCTTATCAACCTCACCTCAAGGGATCATAGTGAGTGCCTGCCTCAGATCAGGGTCAAGCCGCTCTTGCCCTTGTGTTAAAGACCTATAGGCGGGTGAGATGACTCTCCTCGCGCCCCATGCTTGCCTCCCTCTCTCTCTCTCTCGCCCGTGTCGCTCGTGGCTGTGGTTCGATCAGTAGGCGTGTGTTTTTGTGATGGTGATTTCCGGTGGATCTTCACTTGCAATGTTATCTTGAATTGGATTGATGTTATGGTTTGTCGACTGACACACACACACACACACACATATATATACACATGCATATATATATATATATATATATATATATATATATATATATATATATATATATATATATATATTATATATATGTGTGTGTGTGTGTGTGTGTGTGTGTGTGTGTGTGTGTGTGTGTGTGTGTGTGTGTGTGTGTGTGTGTATATATATATATATATATATATATATATATATATATATATATATATATATATATTTTTTTTTTTTTTTTTTTTTTTTTTTTTTTTTTTTTTTTGTGTACGTGTGGGTGTTTAGTCTACAAGTAATGGTACACAGACATTTACAGATAAAATAGATATCTCGAAAAAAATTGTCCGTCAAAATACAAAGTTAAGAAAATAGGGTGGATTATCTCCATCGATATGTGACTAGATTGTTCATAAAAGAAATTTCCTTTCCCAGTCATCAATATCGAAATACGACCATCACAGCAGTTAAGAAACCGATATAATACTTGACGCAATTGACTTTTATCATATATCAGTTTCAGGTGTTTCGTAATAGTTAAGATAATAACACTGTTCAACGCAACATGATTTTTGCGTTCGTAGTCATTAAGGTCGAAATTGTTTACCCTTGTATTCGTCATCGCTTGGTACCCCACACCCGTTTTGAAGGACAGAACTTACTTAAGATTTATTATACACTTTCACGTCGCTTTAAAATTTAAGGCATTAATGTAGTATACAATTCATTTTTTAATTATTTTTGTATGTTAATAGTATATTTTTATGTTAGTGGGTTGTCGAATAGAATTAGTTAGGGCAGGTAATCCCTTTTGTTATGGTGCGAGTTAAAAGTCCCGAGTTTTGCGCGTGAGCAGACGAAGGCTCAGTGTGGCGAGTGACAGGTGAGGGGAGCGTCGTGCCTGATGCACCGCGGGGAACGACACCATATTTCCCTTCCCTGCCGATTGTTAGCGGTCACTGACAAAGGGGCGAAGGCCGTCTGGGTGGAAGGGCGAATGAGTGTGGCACAATGCTGCTCCGTCTGAGGCTGCTGGGACAGGCCGCGTTCCTGGTGGTGGTGGCGGCCAGCCTGATCCTCCTGTTCGCGGGGCGCGAGCCGAGGGCCAGCCCCGGGGACACCTCGCCCGTGGCACAGCGCCCGCGGCCCAGCCAGCAGGCGCGGGGCCGGGGACCGGGGCTGAAGCAGGAGGGGGAGGGAGACGAGGGGCAGAACGAGGAGGAGGAGGAGGAGGAGGCCAACCTGCCGCCGCAGGAAGCCGTTCCGCTGAGCTCGCAGGAGAACGACCTCCTGTACAGGCCGCCCCTGGACATCGCCCTCATCTTCACCCACGCCAAGGACAACGCGCCCTTCCAGTACAAGCTCCGCGTCGCAGTGGGGTCGCTGCTGCAGGCGGCGTCGGCTCCCCTGCGGCTGCACCTCATCACGGACGCCGACGGCTTCCACATCGCCTCGCAGGTCATCACCGAAGTGCAGGCCGGCAGTCAGCTGGACTCCAGATACGTCAAGGTGAGGCCCGGGCGCCCCTGGGGCCTGCGGGACGGGGCGGCCCTGGGGCCTGCGGGACGGGGCGGCCCTGGGGCCTGCGGGACGGGGCGGCCCTGGTGCACGTGGCGAGGGAGCTGTGCTTGGGGTGTTGATGACTGGCTGAGGAATTCTTGCGTAATGGGTTCTTTCTTGTTTTAGGCAAATGTTTGTTATTTCTGGAGACGGGGAGGGACTATATTTACGGTAACGAAATGAGATGTCTGTTGATTAGTTTAACGGGAGTTCTGGCCACCCGTGCGCAGTGTGGAGTTCTTCCTCTACCCACAGCAGGGTAGAGTGCATGACCGACATGCCCGATGCTTTTCTAACACTCTTTCCTGCCATAAAAATGTGGAGGATTCTTTGTTTTCCTGGGGGGGAGGGGGGTCGCAGGGGGCAGACAACACTAACGATGAGTGTTAGAGCCAATATAAATTGTCATAGAGGTAATTATGCAGAATACCTTTGCACGACCAGTCATGACAATAGTGGTATCGATAGACTCCTCTCGCCCTCTACCAAGAACCCCCATGTTCTTGGCCCTGATAGCAGGAGAGGGTATGAAAGGTACCAGGGAAATTGCGGTGTAAAATATGAATTATATACACTAAATATGTCACTATGATAATAGTATACACAGAACAAGTCATGTTTTTTTCTTTTTGGAATGATAATTTGCTAACCTGACAGATGAATGACGAGGATCCGGAATACCCTGTGTTCTAGGCAGTAGGTGATGCTGACTTTATCACAGGTTGATATGCTGCTACTCAGGGTACATTCCTGTGATTCGCTATTGCTCCGTCTGCCATACATCCGTCGCAAAATATATTAAAAAATCAAAGTTGCCATGTTTGGTCGTGCCTTTCGAGTACTGCCTGAGGGGATGCCACTATCATCATGATCAGTCGTGCAAATTCGTTCTGAATAATGACTGTAAGAGATAAATCACATAATGATAGAAGCTGGATACAAGGGTAGTCAGTTGAAATTCACATCAGTTCTATTGCAGCTAGGCAGTGCAGAAATTGTTGCAAAAACTTTTTTCTTCTTCCCACAAAAATATGAAAAAAACAAAAAAAGTCCCATAACCCAGTAACAGCGTGTAAAATATTTGATAAGGCGAAATGCGGTTCATTGGTACATTTTTTTCTTAAGGAATATCCCATCAGAAAGTTAGGGGCACAGAGTTAGTGTATGTGAGAGAGGCCGTTCAGAAAGTGACAATACCATTTTTTCTAAACTATTGAAAATTAAAACGTACAGCTTAACCATTGAAAACAAATGCATAAAACTTCCCTTGGCAAAGATCTGTATCAACAGGACTAAACATATTGCAATTGACTGTTTGCATATGAATTAAAGTGTCCTTTTACAATAATTTCATTCATTGGCTACATGTAACAACAAATTGGCCCTGGTAGTAAAGGAGAGAGTTTTGCAGCAGGATTGTAGGTTCTCTGGATTCCTTGGGCTCTTTATATTGCCAGGACAACTGAGGAGGGATGTTTGCAGACTTGGCAGGGTGGTTGCTCACTTACCGTCACATGAATATTACTTGATGGCCTTGAGAATTATGTTTCTGTTTGTTTGGATGAACTCTCTTGTTTTTACCCCCACATTTTTGTAATATACTTTAAGCCTGCAACACCTAAACAGTTGGAGCAGTATTGTCACTGTTTTTCTTCAACACTGAATAGAAGTACTAAAATTATATTGCACACATAATTAACATTCCTTTGATGCCACTTTTGTTAGTATCAGTGATGCAGTCCTTGTATTTCAGAATTAGCTCATTCATCTGGAAAAATATTACATAGTGATATTCATTTCTGTACAAAATATTTTGAGCATACTTTCCACAAGTAATTGATTTAAGAAGCCTTTGCTTTCATGCACATTTCATTATATCAAGTATGTATCCATTAACATGATTTGTCAAAAATGTATCCAAATTAACTAGATGCTTAAGACTGAATATGACATGACAGCTGCATGACAAGAACAGCAAACTTGTGCATCATAGGGCCATGTGACAGCCCTTGCCATATCATGGATACAGAAAGACTTTCATACACTTTTTTCCATGTGTCATTCATATGACCCCACAACAATATGAATTTGTTAAAGTTTGTAGACTACAATGTTTTAATTATTGTGGAGTATTTACAGAGATCTTAATCTTCAGTTCTGTATGCCTCTGACATTTAGACTTTGACTCAGTTAGTTAAGGGAGCAAGTGACAGGTGTCTTGCATCATCTTCCCAAGGCCTTATGTGCATGGCAGGTTGAAGCATTTCTAAAGATCACTCAGGTATTGTCAGTTGAGGATGTTACAATGCTCTGTACGTTAATTGACTCTGTGACAGGTGTTCTGTGTTTCCCAATCTGATCTCTATTTATGATGGTCTAGGAGTGTGTGAAGTACAAATTGCTTATGATATATGGTAAATTATATCTATTTATTTTTTTCCCAAACACACGCATACTTGCAAAAATGCATGCACACACACGTGCGCACACACACACAAACACACACACAAACACACACACAAACACACACACAAACACACACACAAACACACACACAACACACACACAAACACACACACACACACAACACACACACAAACACACACAACACACACACAACACACACACAACACACACACACAACACACACACACACACACACACACACACACACACACACACACACACACACTCACACAAATTAAATGAATTTGCTATAGATTATAGTTGTCACATATCATGTATTTTGTAAAACAATGCAATCACTTTGTATTGCATTTTATTTGGACATAGCACAAATCTACATTTGCACTATTCATCCTCTGTTATATACTCATAGTTCCCCAGCAGTACACTTGAGTAATTCAATTTTCACACTCGATGCCTCGCTGTCTCCCTGCAGCTGGTTTATGTAGCAGCGGAGGACTTCATCCCGGAAATCGAGAGCTCGGTAACTGTCCTGCAGGACTTCTTCACTACGAGGAGGGATGCCTACTACCGAGACGCGCTGTTTTTCTTTTCTCTCTTCTTGCATAGACTCCTGCCAGGCTTGGAGCGTATCATGCTCATGGATATAGATATTAAGGTAAGTTGGAAGTGCCAGATGTCGTAGCCCAACGTCGCTGGAATGCTGTGCTCATTTTAGAATTTTTTGTGAAGTATCTCTGCATATAGAGGGCTCTGCTTGTGCTCAGCCAGAAAGGAGCCAGTTAGTGGAGCTTGTGACCTTTCCTTGAATATGCGAGAATTTTTTTTTTTAATAATGCTATCAATATCGATGATGTTTTTATTATAGACATTATAATTATTGTTATGTTATTGATATTAGTAGTGGCATTATAAGGTTCAATATTTTCAAAAATCAAGGAAAAGGGTTAAACAGGTGAGACAAATAGTACTCATAATTAGCTCATTGGTGACTTAGTACAAGTGGAGCCATCTATGTGTAAAAACAATTAATAAAGTAAACTCAAAGTGGGCATGGCATGTATGTACATGCCATGCCTATCGGTTTGGGGTTAAAGGTCATTGATTATTGCTTTGCTTTATTGCACTTGGATATTGTTTATGCATTTGGTGGAAAGAAGTTCTGCAAGCATAGTTAGCATCACTGCACTTAGGGTATTTTGGTCAAGACATTTATCAGGCATATATAAAAAACTTCCCTTGATAAGATGCAAATCTACTTGATAATGTTCTTGTGCAATGAAGATGGCATATTATTTACTTGATACTCAGAGCATTTAATAATTAAATGTCTGCATCTAGTCCTTGCGTGTGGGTTTCAGAGTAACTTGGGTGGTCTTTATCATAGTGGTTTATTTTAGTTGGATCTTGTTTTCTTTTATTTCTATTATTTATCCCTAGTTTCTTCTTTTCTAACTTCATTCGTGTCTTTATTCTTCTTCAGTTCTTTAAAACTCCAGCATTGTTGTCTGTCATACTTTATTCAGTACAAATTTCTTTCACCGTATTTTAATTTCTGCTTCACACTCATCCACAAAAAAAACAACCAGAAACTAAGACTTCACTTTTGCTCTGAGTATAGATGATCATAGAAAAAAAAAGTGCAAGTTTGGCAGCTTTTCTAGTTTGAAGGCTTCATTCCCATTAAAGAAAGGGTCATGATCTCTCTTCTCACTCCCTTTCTCTCTCTCCCTCTGGAATCCCTCTCTCTTTCTTTCTCTTAGTTAATTGCTTCCCCCCCCCCCACTCTCTCTCTCTCTCTCCCTCTCTCTCTCATATATAAATACCTACAGTCTGAGCACACGTAATCAAGAGTTTGTTCCCTTTTAATCGCAGGTGAAGGGAGACATCGCCGAGCTCTACTCCCACTTTGAGCGCTTCAGCCCAACCAACGTCATGGGGATGTCCCTAGAGCAGTCTCCCGTGTACCTCCACCTGCTCTCGCTCTATCGTCGCAGCAACCCTAAGACGACCCTGGGCAGTCCACCGGGTCAGGGGGGCTTCCCAGGCTACAACAGCGGTATTGTTTTGGTCGACATCGAGAGGCTCAGGAACTCCAAGATTATTAGTAGGTTTTGTAGTGTTTCTGTTACGTGCTGTTGTTGTTTTTCCTGTTTTTGGATGTTTTTTTTTATGTTTTTGGATGTTTTTTTGTTATATACTTTTGCTTCCTGGTTTTATTTGTTTATTTTTTTCCTTCTTTTTGTTCTTCCTTGTGAAAGTTAATGGTATCTTAGTTTGCTTTTCAGCATCGTAATATGCCCTCCTCACACACACAAAATTATCATCATTAAACATGTATCTACGTTCTGCTTCTTTCATCTTTTATCTCTTCTTCATCTTCTTCTCCTTCTTTTCCTTCTTCTTCTTCTTCCTATTTCCCTTTTTCTTCTTCCCTTTCTTCTTTTCTATTTTCTCTTCTCTTTTCTTCTCTTCTTCCTCTTCCTTCTTCTCCTTTTTCTTCTTCTCCTTCTCTTCCTCTTTCTCTTCTTCCCTTCTTTCACTTTTTCCCTTCTCCTCCTCTTCCTGCTACTCCTTCTCCTTCTCCTTCTCTCTGTCATCCTTCTCTCTCCTTCTCTTCCTCCGTTTCTCCGTTCATCCTATCTTCCATCCTCCTCCTCGCTCCTCTCCTACTCCTCCTCCTCCTCCTCCTCTCCCTCCTCCTCCTCCTCCTCCTCTTCTCTCCTCCTCCTCCCTCCTCCTCCTCCTCCTCTCCTCCTCTACTCCTCCTCCTCCTCCTCTTCTCCTCCTCCTCCTCTTCTCCTCCTCCTCCTATCCTCCTCCTCCTCCTCCTCTCTTCTGTCTCCTCTTCCTCTTCCTCCTCCTCTTCCTCTTCTCTCTCCTCCTCCTCTTCCTCTTCCTCTTCCTCTCCTCCTCCTCCTCCTCCTCCTCCTCCTCCTCCCTCTCCTCCTCCCTCCTCCTCCTCCTCCTCCTCCTCCTCCTCCTCCTCCTCCTCCTCCTCCTCCTCCTCCTCCTCCTCCTAGTAACTTTGGAGTATCTTTTTTTACGGTAATTGCAATGAGCTTTATTTCTTATCTCCAAGTGCTGCAAAAAGTAACAAAATAGTATGTTTTTATTGCCAGTCATCCTCATATTATTCCAATAGATTGCTGTATGTTTCAATTTGAAACTTCCCCAAGCTGCTCTGGATGACCTCAGTGTGTCTCCCTCTTGCAGGCAGATACTTGTCTCGATCAACGCTCACAGAGAAGACAAAACAGTATAGCTTCCAGGGCCACTTGGGGGATCAGGACCTGTACACCCTTATTGCTTTCGACCACCCTGAGCTCTTCTACACTCTCCCCTGTGGCTGGAACCGACAGCTGTGCGAGTGGTGGAGGGGCCATGGGTACCAGACAGTGTTCGACCAGTATTTCAACTGCACGGGCGAACTCAAGATCATACATGGGAACTGCAAAACCGAGATTCCAGAAAACTTGTGATATTGTCCATGCCCTCCACTGGTATGGGACCAGCATTGTTGTCAGTCGTTAGCTTTTACAACCTCAGCAAAGGAATTGGTAAAAAAATTCTAAATTTATTGATATAAACCTTCATATTGGAAAATCTCACCAAATGAATAGGCAGTCCTTCCACAGTATCTTAAATGTTTTTATATGATCTTTCTTAAAAAAAACAACATAAACACAACAAAGGTAAGAGAGTCACTTCTCTATTCGTAGCTTTCTGCTGTGATAATTCTTTGTTCCCTACCTGTGCTGTGATCTCTGGTAAAAGGGAAGATGGAACTTTATTTGTATCTCCGTGCTGAAAAATGTAACTAAGTATGTTTATATTGCAATTATATTAAAGGTGTGTTAT
>NC_051398.1:51814061-51831561 GCF_015228065.2 Penaeus monodon
TGCGGTAAATAAAGAAAATAAGCGGCAAAACTGACGAGAAGAAATAGACAACCAGCGAAGTCGAAAAGAGAAAAAAAATAATGCGAAATTTATCTAAAATAAATAATTATTAAAATAATTAGAAATACAATTATTATTGCAATTTACGCAATTACTATAGCTTTTTGTATTTTTCTCATGTAAAAAAATTTCTATTTCGATTTTAATCGCAGTTTTGACCTATCTCTTTTAGTAGTAAATAATAATAATAATTTTTTTTTTCGCTTTTCTGATTTATATTTTCTATATTTCTTATTTTTTCTATTTTCTATTTAAGCTGTCTTCTAATGTCTGTTTATTTCGCACGCTTTTCTATTTCCGATTTCGTATTCCCATTTTCATATTTCGCGATTTATCGTAAGTGGCTTCTTGTGACGCAAGTTTACTTTCAATTATATTAGTATTTATTATTTTATTGCTTATCGTAATCGTTTTATTGCGCCGCTTATTCTCACCGCAATTTTGACGCAAGATTTCGCTTATTCGCAATTTTATCGCAATTTGGGACGCATTTTCTACTTTCGTCATTTTCCTATTTTCTATTTGTTTGTGTCGCACGCTTTTTTCTTTCTTTCCTATTTTCGTATTTTGATCGCAGTTTGACGCAATTTTTACTTTCGTTTTATTTCATTTTTATTTTCGGTTATTTCTATATCATATTTGACATTTGACCGCAATGATTTTCGCTTATTATCGAACTTTATCGTATTTTGACGCATGTTTTATATCCTTTTCTTTATTTTCTATTTCGTATTTTATCGCCGTCGGATGCAATGTTTATTTTCGTTTATTTCGCTTCATATTATTGGTTTATTTTCATCGGCTATTATTTATTCCAGTTTTGACGCAATTATTTTCGCTTTTTCTAGGATATTTACGATATTTATTTTCTGTTTTTGCATTATTCCTTCTTCATTCTTCTTCATTCTTGCTCGCTTATTTTCGTTACTACCTATTTGATTTACGCATTACACACATATTTACAATATCAACCGTACACACATATTATATATTAATCTGATATTATAGTATTTTCATAGAGCCAACATGTATATACACAGATATATTGACAATGATGTACATGTACATTTACAGAATCAGAGAATATGGCCATTTACATGTGGGCCATAAAGGTGAAGTTTCCGCCCAAGGGACAAACGCTCCACGCCCGGACTCGAACCCTCGAACCTGATTTTTGTCGACGCAATCCAAGTCCGATGCTCTAACGCTCGACCACCGCGCCCTCCATTGCAACCCTTGCCAGAAGTCCTTAAAATTGCCAAGTACCCTTACACCGCACTCGCCTATTTATCATTATCATCATTATTGACCCCCCTTTTTAAAAAATTTTATCATTATATTAGTATATTATTTTCAATCATTATCATTTTATTAATTTATATTATCATTATTATTATTGTTATTCCTATAATATGGTCATTATCCTAATTATTATAATCTTGTATAATCATCCTGTTATTATAGTATCATATTTTTTTACCAGTATCATTATTATCAGTATTATCATAATTGTTATATCATAAAATATCATCAGTATTATTAGATTATTATGAGTATTACTATGATTATCATTATTATTAATAATATTATTACTAAATTGTATTACTTTTATTTATATCATTATTATCATTAATATTACTTTTCATTACTCTAATTAGTGTTGTATTATCATTATCATTATTATCGTATTATATACTATCAGATCGTTACAATTACTATTATAAATCATTAATTATTTTACATTACAATCATTAACAATTTATTACTGTTTATTTTGTTATGTAGTTATTATTCTCAGTATTATCACTTATGTATATTTTCATATCATTATTACATCATATTATCCGTATATTTATTATTATCATAAAAACTAAGAAAATAAGAAAAATAAGCGGACAAAACTGTTTTTCCGCGGGCTGTTTTTTCTATAGAAATGGGAAAACAGCGAAAGTCAAAAAGAAGAAAAAAAATGCGAAAATAAAACTAAAGAAAAAAGCGGCCCAAAAATGTTTTCCGCGGCAGTTTTTCCATAAAAAATGGAATAAACCAGGCGTAGTCGAAAGACAAAAAATATTGCCTTTTTTCAAAAAAACTAAAGAAATAAGAAAATAAGCGGCAAACTGTTTTTCCGCGGCAGTTTTTCTATAAAAATAGAAAAACAGCGAAGTCAAAAAGAGAAAAAAAAAATGCGTAAATAAAACGTGTTAACAAAACAGACAAAAAAGGAAAGAAGAGCGAAAAAGCCCGAAACCAAAATGTGCGAAAAATAATAGAAAATTCCGAGAAAGAAAAAGGGCGAGGTCGAAATAATAATAAATAATACTAATAATAATAATAAAATGAATACAAATAAAATATAAATAAATAAAAGAATAAAGGAAATAACATAAATAAAAAAATCTATAGTCTGGCCATGATTGTCGTTTTCTTTATTCTTTACTATACACTTCACATACACTTTTCTTTTCTTTTCTTTTTTTTCTTTTTTTTACACGTTTGCTTTTTTCTTACTTCTCTGTTTTCTTTCTCCCATTTCTAATTTTTATGACATTCTTGTGTTATTTTAAAGCTGTAATCGCATTTATTAATAATATTATTTCATATGGGGATGACGTCACCAGTGTGTGTATAAATAGACCAGTTTATCGCCAAATCCAGTCAGATATATATTATACTATATATAATATTATATATTATAGATATATATATATATAAATATAATCTATATATATATGATATATCAGTCTCTTTTGAGCCGAAAACACCGATGCAGAAACTACACGAAGAAAAGTCTGATCTTGGGAGCCTGATATTCTATTTCAATGGAGCGGGACGTGATCTGTTTCTTACAAGAAAAAAAATGTGACGTTACAGTGATGGCTGGCGATTTTAATTTCCATGGTTTTACTTTTATTTATCTATTTTTTCAAAACTATTTCGCCTAATGTTTAAACGCTTTCTTTGAATGGCAGGCCCACATAGCGTTTTCATTTGAATAATTAAAGTTAGGGATAACTGCGATTATAGTTTCGTTACTCAAGCGGTTCTGGGGGATCTGAGTTATTCGATACAAAAGTATTAAATTTGTATGGTGCTTCAAACGATAGAACTTGGTTTTATTTTATGATATAAAGTACCAATTCACTAGCAATTTATTAATTACAACTGTGTTGACTAAATACGATCTGTGTTGTGTTGACTAAATAGGACAAAAGACAAATGCACGCATGTTTTCTCGTACAAGCATAAGAATTTCATGATGAAAATAAAAATATAAAAAGAAGGGAAAGAAAAAACACAAAACTGAAGACCAATCAAATGTACAACTCACCACAGACTTAAGACAGAAATCCCCTAAGGGAAAGGAGTTTGTGATGGAGCGTATATTGAATATTCACGGTGCCCCCCTGCACCTTAACGTTTTGTGTAGACATCCGTTGAGAAGTCTCGTTCCTCTTCTTGCTGGAAGCAGGGATGTAATATTATGTAAATTTTTACATAATTTACAAGGGTAGGCGGATGCATGTGATCGAGTTGGAATATAAAAGGACCGATTTTAAAGTACTTTAGATCTCGTGCAGCATTGGAAGAGGGCAGCGCCCTTCCCACCGCCAGACCGGGATCGAGGACCCAGAGGAAAACCTTCTTGACTTAGGGAAAAGTTTAACCGGTGTTTGACGACACCTGTCGTGTTGGCGGTTCACGAGCGTTCTCCACGGAGATAACGTCCCCCTCTCGAGGTCGAGGTCAACTCGGGTCGGCAGCTCTGTAGAGAGGGCGGAGCAGCAGGCCACACGGTTTGATAAAACGGTAAGCTGGAGTCGGCTAGCCCACTCGCTGGCTGTTTTGCTTTTCATTTGAAATTAATAATAACAAATAGTATTATTATTATCATACTTTTTAGCGTCATTATTATTATGTATATTTAATGTTATTGTTATTTTTATTCATTATTTTTTCGCTTATTATAATTGTTATGAGTGTTATTATTTATTATTATTATTATATTATTATTTATTATTATATAGTATCATTATTAGTATATTATCATTATTATCTATTAACATTATTCTTATTATTATATTATTACATATTATTATTATTATTAGTATTATTATTATTATTATTATTATAATTATTTAATTAATACTCCAAATAATAATCCTCATCAAAACAGCAGCAATGATTAATGTACTGATATTGACAATTAATGATACTAATAAAATTTATATACTAATAATACATAATAACATCATCATCAACAAACCAAATAATAATAACAATAATGACAATAAAAAGATGATGATAAAAAGGAAATTTAATGATAATGATGATAATAATGATAAAATAAGAGTAATAAAATAATAATCATCTTAATGATAATAAACAATATAATGAATACAAAAATTATAGCAATTAACATTAAATAATAAGAATAATAATGATGATAATAATAATATTCATTATTATATAATGTTATTGATTATTAGTGATATTATATTATAACACTAATATTATTTATTAGTATTATTATTAGTAAGTATTATATTATTATATATTAATTATTGTAAGTACTTAGTTATTATTATCCTTACTATAATGGGTGAGTATAAATAATATATTATTATATTATCATTATTTATACGAAAGTTTCCGTAGATCTGATATTAAATAAACACCGAGTCACTACCAGTGACTAGGGTGATTAAAGTTTGAGGCAAATGGAACATCAACGAAAACATGCAAAATTGCAGAACCACAAATCAAAAACATCCAGTCAAATCAATTCTCACAAACAAAGAACACGATCAGATTGATAATGCTCGTTATGGAACATGTTCAGTTCTGTTTAAGACTATTTTTGGATTTCTAATTTGGTATTTCCTGGTATGCTCAAGAAATTATCTGTACTTTTTTTTCTAAGGCAAGAGCTCCAATTAACAACAGGCAAAGTTTGTTTTTTAAATGCATATCTTTTCCACCTTCTATCCAGGTCTTTATACTTTGAGTATCTTCTCGACACTTTTGTTAGGACGTTTCTGTCTGAAGGGATGTTCATATCTATAAACAGCAAGTGTTGTTATTTTGTCTATTATTGTTTCTTTGTTATTATTATTATTATCATTATTATTATTATTATTATTGGGAGTATATCATTGCTTTAATTACTATATTATTATTATTATTGTTGTTATTATATTATTATTATTATTATTATATTGTTATTATTATATTGTTATTATTATTATTCATTATTTATATTATGATTTTCATATTATATTTATTATTTTCATTATGTTTCTTATTCTTATTTATTATAATTATTATTATTATTATCACTTTGTTTTATAATGATAAACGTTATTATTATTATCTTTTTTTTTTTGTCATTATTATTACTATTATAGTATTATCACTATTATGATTATTTATTATAATTAATGTAATTATCATATTATTATTATTGTCATATTTATTGTTTATTATTATAATTGTTGTGTATTATAATATTATTATTCTTATTGTTATTATTATTATTGTTATTTTAGTAATTATTATATTATTATTACAATATTATAAAGTTGTTGTGTTATTGTAGTCATTACAATTATCTTATATGTATAAATTAATATTATTATTGTCATTATAATAAATAATAATATTATATAATACTATCCTTATCATTTTGTTATTATTGATATTATTACTGTTATTATTACATTATATATCATTTACATTATTGTTACATATCGTCGGACGCTTGTCATTTGACTACAAAATCATTAACAAAGTTTTGATTCGCCTTTGTGTAATCTCCTCTCTCTCTTTCTTTCTTCTCTCTCCTCTCTCTTCTCTCTCCTCTCTCTCATTTCCCCCCCCCCCCGCTCTCCTTTTCTTTCTTTCTCTGCTCTCTCTCGCTCTTCTCTCTCTCGTCTCTCGCTTCTTCTTTTTCTATTATTGTTATATTATCATTCTTATTACTATTATTTTAGTATTATATCATTATCAATAATTTTTCATTTCATCATCCTTTTTATTGTAATATTATTTTTATTATTAGTATTATTATATTATCATTATTATTATCTTGTTGTTGAGTGATTAATTCTAATTTCTAGAGTATTATTATTATTATTTATTATTATTATTACTTTGTTGTTGTTGTTGGTTGATGTTGTTGTTCTTGATCTTGTCATTATTATTATTATTATTATTATTATTATTATTATTATTTATTATATTATTATTATTCAATATCATTATAATTGCTGTTGTTATGATGATGATTATATTTTAGTGATTATTTAATAATTAGTAAAATAATGATAATAATAATAATAATCATAATAATAATAATAATAATAATAATAAGAATAATAATAATAAATAATAATAAATAATAATAATAATCATAATAATGATAATAATAATACAATACTAATAATAAAATAATAGGAGAAAAATAAATAAGTAAAAGTAACAATAACGTTTGAATAGTGATAATAATAATTATGCTAAAAAGTTATGATAATAAAACGTTAATAATAACAAATAATAATGATAATAACTAAGTAATAAATATATATTTCTGTTATTATAGTTTCCAAAGAAAGAAAACAGCTTATCTTTTAGACGTTGGTATCGATAAACACAGATCTCCCCCCGACCACTTGGAGAGTAACAAACTTATAATCGCAGTTACCCTAAATTATTATTCAAAGAAAACGGTAATGGGTGGCCATGCATTCAAGAAAGCGATGACAAAATTAGGGGAAACAAAATTTTTTCGTTATTTTCCAACTGTCAAAATAAAGATGAATGAGAAGCAATACAACGCTTTGGCTCAAAGCAAAATGAATTATACATCATATTATCATTAATTTCACAATTCTATTATTATTTATTTATTTATATGTTATTATCATTAGTTATTATTAATATTAATTAGATTATTATTATGATTATCATTATTTTATTATTATTATATTATTATTATTACATTATTCTTATTATTATGTATTATTAATTATTATATCATTGATTAATATGAAAGTTCTTAGATCTGCTAATAAAATCAAACACCGAGTCACTACCAGCGACCTTGTGTGATTGAAGTTCAGGCAATGGAACATCAACCCCCCCCCCCCCCCGAAAAAATCATATTTTGATGTTTCGTTGATGTTACGTGCAATAAGCATTATTTTTTCCTTTCCTATTTCGTATTTTTATCGCACGTTGGACACAATTTTTACTTTCTTTTTATTATATTTTACGTTGGTTCTTAAGTTCCCTCTCTTATATTCGGCAATTTTGACGCAAGATTTTTCGCTTATATCTTTTGAATTTTTATCGCAATTTTTGACGCCATTTTTTTATTTTCGATTTTTCTATTTATTTTCTATTTTGTTTTTCATCGCCGTTCGACGGAATTTTTTATTTTCGTTTTATTTCGCTTATTATTAGCGTGTTATTCATACGCTATTATTTATTCGCAGTTTTGGACGCAATTATTTTCGCTTTTTTACTATATTTACGCTATTTATTTTCTGTTTCTTGCATATTCCTCTTCTTCATGCTTTTCTTGCTTCGCTTATTTTCGTTACCTACCTATTGATTTTACGCATTACACACATATTTACATATTAACGTGAATATTCATAGCATTTCACAGAGACATATTATATACACATATATATGACAATTAATGATGGAATGTACATTTACAGAATCAGAAGAATATGGCCATTTACATGTGGGCCATCAAGTGAAGTCCTTGCCCAAGGGACAACGCGCGCCGGGACTCGAACCCCGAACCTGGTATTTGAGTCGAAGAACCAAGTCCGATGCTCAAACCGCTCTACCACCGCGCCTCCATTGCAACCCCTTGCATAGGTCCTTAAATGTTGCCAAGTCCCCTTCCCCCGCACTCGCCATGTTTATCATTATCATCATTATTGGAAATATTATCATTATTATTATTATTATATTATCATATATTATGATTTTCATTATGTTTCATCATATGATCTTTTATTATCATTATTATTATTCTTATTCTTATCCTTATCATTTTATCATTATATTATTATTATGATGTTATTATTATCATTCTTAGTATCATTCCATTATTATAAATCTCATTATTATTTTTTACCATTATCAGTATTATCAATATTGTCATAATTGTTATTATCCATAATATCATCATATTATTACTATTATTATTATTATATTATTATACTATAATTATTATCATCATTGTTAATAATATATTACTATCTGTATTACTATTATCATCTTTATTATTATTATTGATCTTCATGACTTCTTATTATGTTATTACATTAATCATTATTACTACACTATTATTAGGATTTTATACTATCATGATCATTACAAAATTACATTATAATCATTATCATTTTTACTTTTTACTATCATTACAATTTGATTACTGTTTATTGTTATTGTAGTTATGTATTAGCATTATTATCATTATTTATTACTATATTTATTATCAGTATATACCATCATTATTATCATGATTATTATTATCATCAGTATATGCATTATTATTATATTTATTATTAGTTCACTATTACATTATCATTATCTTATTTCATAATTATTATTATTGCCATTATTATATCCTCAATGCATTAATATTATACTCACCACAATCATCATCTGTTAATCTTATTATAATAATGATATTATTATTGTACTAGCCATTATCATTATAAGTATCACAGTCATCACTATCACTTTATGATTATATCATTATCATCATCATTATTTTTTTATCATTATAATGATAATCATTATTATTATAACATTACATGATATATTGTTATCATCATACACTACTCTCGTTTATTATTATTCCATTATAGTTATAATGATTATCATTATGTCATTATCCATGGTCATTATCATTTTATCATTATTGTTATATGTTACTTTTTTATGCTATCTTATTAAATCCCATTATACGATTATTCTCATTATTATCTATTATCATTTTTTATCATTATTATTATTATTATTCTTTTGTTATGTGTTGTTGTGTTGTTGTTGTAATTTATTATATTATTATTATTATATTCTTATGATTATTATTATTAGTAGTACTATATTATTATTAGATTGGTATTGTTATTGTTATAAAAACTGTGATTATTGTATTATTATTATTTATTATTATTATTATATTATAGTATTATTGTTGTTGTTGTTGTGTTGTTGTTGTTGTGTGTATTGTTATTATTATATTATTGTTATTTTATTATTGTTATTATTATTATACACATATATTATTATTATATACATTATACAGTCTTCATGTGTTTTGTGAGTTTAGATACTGTTCAATAATAATATTAATAATAATAATAATAATAATAATGATAATAATAATAATAATAATAATACTAATAATAATAATAATAATAATCAATAATAATAAAAAATAATAATAATAATAAAATATGATATAGCGTGCTTGTTTAAGAGAATAGTGTTTAGGTGATGAATAGAAAAAACCTCACTTTGTAGCGAGACAAGATTGCAGTTACAAAGAATCTCGCAGCGTGACCCGGACAAACGACCCTTTCTCCTATCAACTTCGCCCTCTGAAACTAGCGTCCGAGGTCGTCGCCGGATTCCCATGACAGCCTCAGGCACAGGGCAGCAAGGTCGGGGGGAGTCTTGGCGAGATCAGAGGTCAGGGAAACTAGCCCGGAGAGGTGAAACGACAAGTGGTAAGGAGCAGAGGCAGTTCACGTGAAAAAGCCAGAGGACAGGCGGCCAGAGCAGACGAATGGAACGGCAGCCCCTTTTTACTCTCGTCTGAGTTAAGTTCTGCCAGTATTGTGTTACCGGTGGTATTCAAATAAAGAGAATATTTCGTCTATCCTGTGGGATTTTTTTAAACGATCCTCGAAGCATGCCTTCTTTCTTTACAACATCAAAAAAATAGTAAAACCGTTTTCATGTAAACACGAGCAAATCCATTTTCCCGTAAGACTAAATTTTCCCCGCTACCATTCCACCAAATGTAAAAAAGGACATATAAACAGTCTTACCCTTGATTTCGGCATGTATAAATTTAAAGATATGAGGGCACTTTATGTTTCAAGAAATATGCAGCTATAATTGAAAACTATTTGTGCTGAAAGAAGGGCGAAAACCTCCTCACTTCGATAAAACAAACAATTCCAGGAAATCGCATTGAAAACTATCCTCTACAATATGAACGACAACTACATCAGTTTGATTACTTATTGAAGAAAAACGAAAAGATCAAAATGCTTACGCGTTTAAAAAGAAAAATGGATACTAATTACGATTTTGGTATCTACTATCTACATCACACTCTTTGTACAAACCACCTAAGGGTGTTCGCTTTCATCATAAAAAAAAATAGTATTTACGCTCTGTTTACATGGAAGAACGTGCCAGATGTAACAAGAATGGGACCAGCAAGTGTAAGGAAATATAATCAAAATGTAGCTAAGAACAAATGAAAAATACATATGAAAACCAATTTAGTTACAAAAAATATCAAATCATGAGGATGATAGAGGAAAAACATTTACAAGTTATATATGTGCCAATGGGTACACGATATTCATGGGCTACCAAAAAACACAAGAGTTTTTTTGACCTGAAAGAAAACCGGTGGCGCGCAGGAATGCCATCTTCAGGCAGCGAAGGAGAAGGCGAGTGACGAGCTGTTGTTTCCCTGTGCCTTATGCGCTGCTGGCTTGGAGCCGCCTCAGCTCTTGCTGAGTAGCTAGCTACGCTATATATGTGTAATCTTATTAGTATAAATGTAATATTAAATTATGTTTATATAATATATTAAAAGAAATACAGACATATATATATATATATATATACATATATATATATATATATATATATATACTATATATTCTATAACATATATTTATATATAATAATATTAATATATATTAGAATATAATTATAAATGTATATTAAGATAGATAGATAGATAAATATGTGCATGTATATATATGTATAATATAGAATATATATATATAATATATATATATATATATATATATATAATATATATATATATTGTGTGTGTGTGTGTGTGGTGTGTGAGTGTATGTGTGTGGTGTGTGTGTGTGTGTGTGTTGGTGTGTGTGGTGGTGTGTGTGTGGCGGGTGTGGTGTGTGTGTGTAAACACACACACACACACACCGCACGCACGCTTGTGAAAGAGTCAGCGGCGTAGGGCAGGTGCGGCCAACCAGCAAACGGACTGTCCGTCATCGACTCATGCGACTGACTTCTTGAGTGCCACGCATGAGCAAGGAGGAGGAATGTTACCTTTTTTTTATAAAGGGTCTGAGTATTTTCTGGTATCTCCTGTCTTCGAAATAAACTATATAAAGATAAGCGAAGGGTTAAAATCACGATGTTGTATTGGTCAACTACGTATACAAATAGATAACAGTAACAATAATAATGATGGTGATAATGATAACATTGATAATAATAAGGGTGAAATAATGGTAATTGATGATAACAAAACCGGGATAAATGGTAATGATCATAATTAGTAATTAAATAATGATAACAAATGCAATGGCAATGATAATAATGATGAAAAAAATTATAATAACAGATACGACAATAATAGTAACATAATAATAATCATAAATAATCAATAATATAAACTCATTATAACAACAATAATAATACTAATAATGATCATTCCATTATGATGACAATAACAAACCAATACAATAATAATCATGATAGCGTGAAGATGATGATAATAATGATAGTTAACTTACTACATGCTATTATTCATAATATCAGGTGTACTGTAAAGCTAACACACACACACACACACACACACACACACACAACACATATAATATATATTAATATAATATATTATATATATTATATATTATATAATATATATAAATATATAATAATATATTTCTATATATATATATATATATATAATAGATATCGATATATAGATATATATATCACACACACAGATGTGGGTGGTATAAATGTGTATGTTTATATATATGTATATATATATATATATATATTATATATAATATTCTATATGTTTATATATATAACGATTATATGAGTATATATATATAGATATATTGTGGTGTGTGTGTGTATGTGTGTATGTTTATAGGTATATAGATATTATAATAGTATATATATATTATTATATTCTATAAAATATATATAATATATCTATAAACATCAAGTTATACTTTTTTTTTCGGAAAGCTCTACCGCCTCCCCTGGTAAACATGAGACAGACCTTCCAGGGAAGAGTGTAACGCCTGGAGAAGCATCAAGAGGCACCGGCTTGGCGCATGTACTTAACCATTGTATTGTGTTAACGTGTTCGGAAAAAATTTTCGTAAAAACGATGTCAGTTCCAGTCCTTTAAACATATGTATTTTTTCCATCGAGGAACAGAGTGTACGGAATAATAAGAGATTACTGGGCACACTTGCCTGTTGTGTGTTCTGGAATGAGTATAAATGACATTTCAGCAGATGGGGTGCCTGAAGAAAGAAAGAAGAAAAAAATAACACGAGGATAATCCTAATTCCGAAAGGTTTCGAAAATGACGATCGAATTATTTATTTATCATAAACGCCTATATGCACTAAGGACCATTGATGAGGACTACCGAAAATTTAAACAGACATCAGCATTTGAACTCCCCCGTGTGCATGTGAAAAAGGTAAAGCTACACTGAAGTCCCAATATGATGTAATTGATAGTACGAGCAAGGTTGTTGGTTTTCTGGGGAAAAGTCGAAATCCGAACGGTTCACTTGCCACACAGAAAACAATATCAAAATAGCGAAAAACATAGCATATCGGGAGCGAGACTAGACAGATGGAGTTCAGAGTCAAGCATCCCCATGTATAAACGCAATAACCGTGATTATAGTATATAGAGAATATATATATATACATATATATATATATATAGATAGATATATTATAATATATACAT
Organism: Penaeus monodon; assembly: GCF_015228065.2. NCBI lineage: Eukaryota > Metazoa > Arthropoda > Malacostraca > Decapoda > Penaeidae > Penaeus > Penaeus monodon. The sequence continues at coordinate 51,827,166 of NC_051398.1, forward strand.
ATATATATATATATCCTTTTCGCCTCAGTACCTTCTATAGTGCTCTATGACCTCGTGATGTCTAGCACATTTAAACCATTACCTAAAACTCATAAATAAATAAATATAAAATGAAGATATATATAGTATATATATATATATATATTATAGATATTGTATTATATTATTACATACATACATACATATAGATATATGATATATATACATATATAAATAGATATATAGAATATATATATATATAGATATATATACATATACACATACATAGATACATTACATGTGTATATATATATATATTATATATATTATATATATATATATATATATAGTATATAATATACAATGTATATGTATACGTATGTATGTGTATATGTATATATATAATATATATATATATATTATACTAGAATATGATACTATTATATATATATATATATATATAGTATATATATGTATGTATGTATTGTATATATAACTATATTAATATATAAGATATCATATACTATATTATATATATATTTATTTAATTTATTTATTAGTTAATTAGGTAATGGTTTAAATGTGATAGGGACATCAAAGGTCAGAGAGCACCATAGAAGGTACTGCGGCGAAAAGGAGTAGATACTATATATATATATATATATATATATATATAATATATAATATATATAAGATTACTATCATATATAAAATATACACGGTATTGCGAATTTAACATGGGGATGCTTGAATCTGAACTCCATCTGTCTTATCTCTCCGTATGCTATGTTTTCGCTATTTTGATATTTTCTGTGTGGAAGTGAACCGTTCGGATTTCGACTTTCTCACCAAGAAAAAATCAAACAACCTTGCTCGTTTTTACTATAACAATTTTAAATCATATTGGGAAGCTTCAGGTAGCTTACCTTTCTCGAAGTTCAATGCGATGTTCTCGTTAAATTTCGGTAGTCTCATCAATGTCCTCAGGGCACAATAGGATTTATGATAAATAAATTAATCGATCGTTCATGTTCGAAACCTTTTCGGATTAGGGATATCCTCGTGTTATTTTTCTTTTCTTTCGTTCTCAGGCACACTCATCTGCGAAAATGGCAATTTTATAACTCATTCCCAGGAAAACACAAAAAGGGAGTGCAGTAATCTATTAAATTATCCGTACACTCTGTTCCTCGATGAAAAAGATGACAATGTTTAAAGGAGCTGGAACTGACATCGTTTTTTACGAATCCGAACACGTTACACAAACAATGGTTAATACAATGGGCCAGCGGTGCTCTTGATGATTTCTCCAGGGTTTACACTCTCCTGAGAAGGTATGCTACAAGTTTTACACAGGGAGGCCGGTATAGAGCTTTCGAAAAAAAAAAGTATAAACGTGATGTTATATATATATATATTATATATATAGCATGTATATATATATATATATATTATATATATTATATACATACCTATAAAACTACACACACACACACACCCACACATATATAAATATATATATATATAGTATCTATATATAATAAAACATTATATAATATATATATATATATAATATATAGATATACATATATATAAACATACACATTTCATACACAAACACATTATGGTGGTGTATATATATCTATCTATATATATATATATAATATAATATAGATGATATATAAATATATATATATATATATATATTAATATATATATATACTATATTACCTATATATATATATATTATATATATATATATGTGTGTGTGTGTGTGTGTGTGTGTGTGTGTTGTGTGTGGTAGACTTTACGTACACCTGATATTATGAATAATAGGCAGTAGTAAGGTAACTTAAATTACATCATCTTCATCGCTATCCTGATTATTATTGTTATGTTGTTATTGTCATCAAATGATGATCATTATATTATATTATTGTTGTTTATAAGAGTTATTATTATGGATATTATGTATGATGATTCATTACTGTTACTATTATGTCGTATCTGTTATTATAATTTTTAATCCATTATTACATTTGCCATTATTGTTATCAGATTTATAATTACTATTATGATCATTACCATTCTATCCCTGTTTTGTTATCATCATACCATTATTTTCTACACCTATTATATCAATGTTACATTATCACCATCATTATTATGGTTACTGAAATTGTAACGTATAGTACCAATAAACACATCGTATTTAACACTTGCTTATATGTTATATAATTATTTCGGAAGACAGGAGATAACCAGATATGACCCTTTATAAAAAAAAGGTAACATTCTCCCTCCGTTGCTTCATTGGAGTGGCACTCAGAAGTCCTTAGTCGGCATGAGTCGCTGACGGACAGTCTGTTGTGGGTTGGCCGCACCTGCCCCGACGCCCTGACTCATTTCACAAGGTGCGCGTGTGTGTGTTGTGTGGTTACCACACACACACACACACACACACAAAACCAACACCACACCAACACCCACCAACAACACACCACACACACACACACACCACACACGAACAATCACACACAACAACACACACACACACACAATATACTACATATATATATTTATATATATATAAATATGATATATATAAGAATGATATATATATATACATATTATACATACAGCACATATTAGCCTAATCTATTCTATCCCAGAATAGTACATTTATATTATAATATAATATATATATATATTTATATATATGTATGTATGTATTTATCTAATATATATAAACATAATTAAGTACATTTATAATAATAATTATTACACATATATAGCGTGCTAGCTACTCGCAAGGCGGAGGCGCTCCCAGGCAAACAGACGCTCATAAGCACAGGGAAACAACAGCGCGGGTCACTCGCCTTCTCTCGCTGCTGAAGATGCCATTCCTGAAGCGCCACGGTTCTTTCAAGGTCCAAACTCTTGTGTTTTGAAAAGCCAGAATTATCGTACCCATTGGCACATATAATAATGTAAATGTTTTGCGCTCATCCGCATGATTTGATGATTTTTTTTAAAAATTGTTTTCAATCATGATTTATCAGTTGTTCGTAGCTACAGTTGAAATAGATTTCCTTAAACTTGTGGGTCCCATTCTGTAAATTGGCAACGTCTCTTTCATGTAAAACAGAGCGTAAATTACTATTTTTTTATGAATGAAGCGACACCCTTAGGTGGTTTGTACAAAGAGGTGAAATTTTTCGGGTAGAATGTAGATAAACACAATAAGCTTATTAGTATCCATTTTTCTTTTTAAACTACGTAAGAATTTGATCTTCGTTTTCTTCAAATAATGTAATAAAAAAGATGTAGTTGTCGATCAATTGTAGAGGGATAGGTTTCAAATGCGATTTCCTGGAATTGTTTGTTTATCGAAGGTGAGAGGTATTCGCCCTTTCTTTCAGCACAATAGTTTTCAATATAGCTGGCCATATTTCTTGAAACATAAAAGTCGCCGCATTCTTTACAACATTTATACATGGCAGGAAAATCAGGGGTTAAGACATGTTTATAGGTCCTTTTACATTGGTGGGATGGTAGCGTCGGGAAAATTAAGGTCTTAACGGAAAATGGATTTGATCGTTTACAATGAAACGGTTACTTTTTTGATGTTGTAAAAGAAAGGCAGGCATGACTTCGGGAAAGGGGGGGGATCGTTAAAAAAAATCCACACAGGATAGACGAAATATTTCTCTTATATTAATACCAAACGGGATACACAATACTGCAGAAACTTAAAAAACTCAAGACGAGGAGTAAAAAGGGGCTGCCCGTTCAATCGTCCTGCTCTGCCGCCTGTCTCTGGTCTTTCCGAATGCCTGCTGTCCCTTAAACGGTCGTTAACCTCACTACGGGATCTGCTCCATGACCTCTGCCTCGCCCAAGATCCCCCCGACCTTGCTGCTGGTGCCTGAGGCTGTCACGGAATTCCATGCGAAAGGAACTCGGACGCTAGTTCAGAGGGCGAGTGATAGGAGAAAGGGTGTTTGTTCGGGTCAACGCTGCGAGATCTTGGTAACTGCAATCTGATCTCGCTACAAAGTGAGGTTTTTTTCTATTATCACCAAAACACTGATTCTCGTAAACAAGCACGCTATATCATAGTTGTATTAGAGTAATTATTAATATTATTATTATTATTATTATAGTATTTATATTATTATTATTATATTATTAGTTTATCATTATTTATTATTATTATTAATTATTATATTATTATGAACAGTATTAAACGCAAAAACACATGAAGACTGTATAATGAGAGAATATATAATATATCTGTGTATAATAATAATAACAATATATAATAAAACAATAATATAAGTAAAACAATAAACAACAAACAACCACAACAACAACAAACAAACACAACAACACTAATAATAATAATAATGTAATA
>NC_051398.1:51839061-51852849 GCF_015228065.2 Penaeus monodon
ATAAGCGAAATAAAACGAAAATAAAAAATTCCGTCGAACGTGCGATGAAAATACAAAATAGAAAATAAAGAAAAATCGAAAATAAAAAAATGCGTCAAAATTGCGATAAAAATTCGAAATAAGCGAAAATCATTGCGTCAAAATTGCGAATATAAGAGAGGGAAATAAACCGAAAATAAAATAAAATAAAACGAAAGTAAAAATTGTGTCAAACGTGCGATAAAAATACGAAATAGGAAAGAAAAAAATAAGCTTGAGGCAACGTAACATCAACGAAAACATGCAAAATATGCATGTTTTCGTTGATGTTCCATTGCCTGAAACTTCAATCACCCAAGGTCGCTGGTAGTGACTCGGTGTTTGATTTTAATTAGCAGATCTAAGGAAACTTTCATATATAATCAATGATAATAATAATAATAATAATAATAATAATAATAATAATAATAATAATAATAATAATAACATTAATAAATAAATAAATAAATAATAAGAATTGTGAAATTAATGATAATAATGACTGTAATAAGTCATTTTTGCTTTGAGCCAAAAGCGTTGTATTGCTTCATATTCATCTTTATTTGACATTGGAAGAATAAAGAAAAAATTTGTTTCCCCTAATTTGTCATCGCTTTCTTTGAATGCAGGCCCACATTACCGTTTTCTTTGAATAATAAATTTAGGGATAACTGCGATTATAAGTTTGTTACTCCAAGTGGTCTATGGGGAGATCTGTGTTATCGATACAAACGTCTAAAATGAAAGCTGTTTTGCTTTCATTTGAAACTAATAATAACAGTAATAATATATTATTACTATTATTATCATTATTATTATTGTTATTATTAACGTTATTATTATCATAACTTTTTAGCATAATTATTATTATCACTATTCAACGTTATTGTTACTTTTACTTATTTATTTTCTCCTATTATTATTATTATTAATATTATTATTATTATTATTATTATTATTATTATTATTATTATTATTATTATTATTATTATTATTATTATTATTATTATTATTATTATTATTATTATTATTATTATTACTAATTGTTAATAATACTCAAAATAATAATCATCCTCATAACAACAGCAATGATAATGATATTGATATTAATAATAATAATAATAATAATAATAATAATAATAATAATAATAATAATAATGACAATATCAAGAACAACAACATCAACAACAACAACAACAATAGTAATAATAATAATAATAATAATAATAATAATAATAGAAATTAGAATAATAACATCAACAACAACAATAATAATAATGATAATAATAATAATAATAATAATAATAAGAATGATAATAATAACAATAATAGAAGAAGAAGAAGAAGAGAGAGAGAGAGAGAGAGAGAGAGAGAGAGAGAGAGAGAGAAAGAAAGAAAGAGAGAGAGAGGGGGGGGGGGGGAAGAGAGAGAGGGAGAGAGAAAGAGAGAGAGAGAGAGAAAGAAAGAAAGAGAGAGAGAGATTACACAAAGGCGAATAAAACTTTGTTAGATATTTGTAAATCAAATGACAAGCGTCGACGATATGTACAATAATGTAAAATGATATATAATGTAATAATAACAGTAATAATATCAATAATAACAACAATGATAAAGATAGTAATTATATAATATTATTATTATTAATAATGACAATAATAATATTAATTATAATAATAGAGATAATTGTAATGACTACAATAACACAACAACAGTTATAATAATTGTAATAATAATAATAATAATAATAATAATAACAATAATAATAATAACAATAATAATAATAATATTAATAATAACAACAATTATAATAATAGTAATAATAATAGTGATAATAATAATAATAGTAATAATAATGACAAAAAAAAAAGATAATAATAATAAAACGTTTAATCATTATAAAACAAAAGTGATAATAATAATAATATTAATAATAATAATAATAATAAAAAAGAAACAATAATAAGGACAAAATAAACAACACTTGCCTGTTTATAGATATGAGCATCCCTTCAGACAGAAACGTCCTAACAAAAGTGTTCGAGAAGATATCAAAGTATAAAGACCTGGAAATAGAGGTGGAAAAGATATGGCATTTAAAAAACAAAACTTTGCCTGTTGTTATTGGAGCTCTTGGCCTTATAAAAAAAAAGTACAGATAAGTTTCTTGAGCAAATACCAGGAAATCCAAAATTAGAAATCCAAAAAATAGTCTTAAACAGCACTGAACATGTTCTCAGAAGAGCATTATCAATCTGATGTGTTCTTTGTGTGTGAGAATTGATTTGACTGGATGTTTTGATTTGTGGTTCTGCATATTTTGCATGTTTTCGTTGATGTTCCATTGCCTCAAACTTTAATCACCCTAGGTCACTGGTAGTGACTCGGTGTTTGATTTTAATTAGCAGATCTACGGAAACTTTCGTATAAAATAATGATAATAATAATAATATATTATTTATAATACCATTAATAGTAAGGATAATAATAATAATAATTACAATAATAATAATAATAATAATAATAATAATAATAATAATAATAATAATAATAATATTAGTGTTAGTAATAATAATATCAATAATAATAATAACATTTATAATAATAATAATTATTATTATCATCATTATTATTATTATTATTATTGTTATTGCTATAATTTTTGTCATCATTATAATTGTTATTATATTAAGATGATGATTATTATTATTACTATTATTTTTATCATTATTATCATCATTATCATTAAATTTCATTTTTATCATCATCTTTTTATTGTCATTATTGTTATTATTATTGTTGTTGATGATGATGTTATTATTATTATTAGTAGTAGTAATATTAGTATTAGTATCATTATTGTCAATATCAGTATCATTATCATTGCTGTTGTTATGATGATGATTATTATTTTGAGTATTATTAATAATTAATAATAATAATAATAATAATAATAATAATAATAATAATAATAATAATAATAATAATAATAATGTAATAATAATAATAATAATAATAATAATAATAATAATAATAATAATAATAATAATAATAATAATAACACTAATAACAATTATAATAATAGGAAAAAATAAATGAATAAAAATAACAATAACATTAAATAATAATAATAATAATTACGCTAAAAAGTTATGATAATAATAATAATATATTGTTATTATTAATTTCAAATGAAAGCAAAACAGCCAGCGAGTGGGCTAGCCAGACTCCAGCTTACCGATTTTATCAAACCGTGTGGCCTGCTGCTCCGCCTCTCTACATAGCTGCCGACCCGAGTTGACCTCTGACCTCGAGAGGGGGACGTTATCTCCGTGGAGAACGCTCGTGAACCGCCAAACACGAGCAGGTGTCGTCAAACACCTGTTAACTTTTCCCTAAGTCAAAGAAGGTTTCCTCTGGTCTCGATCCCGGGTCTTGCGAGTGGGAGGCGCTGCCTCTTCCAATGCTGCCACCGAGATCTAAGGTAACTTATAAAAATCGGTCCTTTTATATTTCCAACTCGAATCAACATGCATCGCCTACCCTTGTAAATTATGTAAAAATTTACACATCCCTGCTTCCAGCAAGAAGAGGAAACGAGACCTTCTCAACGGATCTACACAAAACGTTAAGGTGCAAGGCGGGGCACCGTGAATTATTCAAATACGCTCCATCACAAAACTCTTTCCTTAGGGATTCTGTCTGTAAGTCTGTGTGAGTGTACATTTGATGTTTCTTCAGTTGTTTTTTTCTTTCCCTTCTTTTATATTTTATTTTCATCAATGAAATATCTTAATGCTTGTAGAGAATAACATGCGTGCATTGTCTTTGTCCTATTTAGTCAACACAACACAGATCGTATTTAGTCAACACAGTTGTATTAATAAATTGCTAGTGAATTGGTACTTATATCATAAATAAAACAAAGTTCATATCGTTTGAAGCACCATACAAATTTAGACGTTTGTATCGATAACTCAGATCTCCCCATAGACCGCTTGGAGTAACAAACTTATAATCGCAGTTATCCCTAAATTAATTATTCAAAGAAAACGATAATGTGGGCCTCCATTCAAAGAAAGCGATTAAACATTAGGCGAAATAATTTTGAAAAATAGATAAATAAAAGTAAAACCATGGAAATAAAATCGCCAGCCATCACTTAACGTACATTTTTTTCTTGTAAGAAACAGATCACGTCCCGCTCCATTGAAATAAGAATATCAGGCTCCCAAGATTAAACTTTTCTTCGTGTAGTTCTGGCATCGGTGTTTTCGGCTCAAAAAGAGACTGATATATATATATATATATATATATATATATATATATATATATATATATATATATATATATATATATAACTGACTGTATTTGGCGATAAACTGGGTCATATTTATACACACACTGTGACGTCATCAACCATATGAAATAATATTATTAAATAAAATCAGATTACAGCTTTAAAATAACAGGAAGGATGTCATAAAAATATGAGAAGAAAAAAGAGAAAGTAAGAAAAAAGCAAACGTAGTAAAAAAAAGAAAAAAGAAAAGAAAAAAAAGTGTATGTGAAAGTGTATATGTAAAGGAATAAAGAAAACGACAATCAGGCAGACTTATATATTTTTTATTTATGTTATTTCTTTATTCTTTTATTTATTTATATTTTATTTGTATTCATTTTATTATTATTATTATTATTATTATTATTATTTCGACCTCGCCCTTTTTCTTTCTCGTAAATTTTCTATTATTTTCGCACATTTTGGTTTCGCTTTTCGCTCTTCTTCGTTTTTTTCTGTTTTGTTAACACGTTTTTATTTACGCATTTTTTTTTTCTCTTTTTGACTTCGCTGTTTTCCTATTTTTATAGAAAAAACAGCCGCGGAAAAACAGTTTTGCCGCTTATTTTCTTATTTTCTTTAGTTTTATTTTCGCAATATTTTTTGTCTTTTCGACTACGCTGGTTTTCCATTTTTATGGAAAAAAAAACCCTGCGGAAAAACCGTTTTGCCGCTTATTTTCTTTAGTTTTATTTTCGCATTTTTTTTCTCTTTTTGACTTCGCTGTTTTCCCATTTCTATAGAAAAAACAGCCGCGGAAAAACAGTTTTGCCGCTTATTTTCTTATTTTCTTTAGTTTTTATGATAATAATAATAATACTGATAATAATGAATGTAATAATGATAATGAAAATATAATAATGATAATAATGATAATAATAACTACAATAACAAAATAAACAGTAATAAAAATTGGTAATGATTGTAAATGTAAAAATAATAATGATTATAATAGTAATTGTAATGATCAAGATAGTATAAATACTAATAATAATGATAATGATAATAACAACAATAATTAGAGTAATGAAAAGTAATATTAATGATAATAATGATGATAATAAAGTAATACAATTAGTAATAATATTATTAATAATAATGATAATCATAGTAATAATAATAATAATAGTAATAATACTGATGATATTTATGATAATAACAATTATGATAATACTGATAATAATGATAATGGTAAAAAAAATAATGATAACTATAATAATAAGAATGATAATAAGAATTATAATAATTAGGATAATGACAATAATGATAAGGATAACAATAATAATAATAATAATAATAATAATAAAAATGATAATGATGAAAATAATAATAATAATAATAATGATAATAATAATGTCAATAATGATGATAATGATAATAGGCGAGTGCGGTGTAAGGGGACTTGGCAACATTTAAGGACTTCTGCAAGGGTTGCAATGGAGGGCGCGGTGGTCGAGCGGTTAGAGCATCGGACTTGGATTCGTCGACAAATCCAGGTTCGAGGGTTCGAGTCCCGGGCGGCGCGTTGTTCCCTTGGGCAAGGAACTTCACCTTGATGGCCCACATGTAAATGGCCATATTCTCTGATTCTGTAAATGTACATGTACATCATTGTTCATATATATGTGTATATACATGTGTCTCTATGAAATACTATGAATATTCAGATTAATATATAAATATGTGTGTAATGTTGATATGTAAATATGTGTGTAATGCGTAAAATCAAATAGGTAAGGTAACGAAAATAAGCGAAGCAAGAAGAAGAAGAATGAAGAAGAGGAATAATGCAAGAAACAGAAAATAAATAAGCGTAAATATAGTAGAAAAAGCGAAAATAATTGCGTCAAAACTGCGAATAAATAATAAGCGTATGAAATAAACCGATAATAATAAGCGAAATAAAACGAAAATAAAACATTGCGTCGAACGTGCGATAAAAATACGAAATAGAAAATAAAGAAAAATGGATATAAAAAAATGCGTCAAAATTACGATAAAAATTCGAAATAAGCGAAAATCATTGCGTCAAAATTGCAAATATGAGAGAGGAAAATAAACCGAAAATAAAATAAATAAAACGAAAGTAAAAATTGCGTCAAACGTGCGATAAAAATACGAAATAGGAAAGAAAGAAAAAAAGCGTGCGACACAAACAAATAGAAAATAAGGAAATGCGAAAGTAGAAAATGCGTCAAAATTGCGATAAAAATTCGAAATAAGCGAAAATCATTGCGTCAAAATTGCGGTGAGTAATAAGCGGCGAAATAAAACGATACGATAAGCAATAAAATAATAAATAATAATAATAAGTGAAAGTAAAAATTGCGTCACACGTACGATAAAATAGCGAAATATGAAAATGGAAATACGAAATCGGAAATAGAAAAGCGTGCGAAATAAACAGACATTAGAAACAGCTAAATAGAAAATAGAAAAATAGAAATATAGAAAATAGAAAATCAGAAAAAGCGAAAAAAAAAATTATTATTATTATTACTAATAGAAAGAGATATGTCAAAACTGCGATAAAAATCGAAATAGAAATTTTTTTTAACATGAGAAAATACAAAAAGCGATAGTAATTGCGTTAAAATTGCAATAATAATTTTATTTCTAATTATTTTAATAATTATTTATTTTAGATAATTATTTTCGCAATATTTTTTTCTCTTTTCGACTTCGCTGGTTTTCTATTTTTCTCGCAGTTTTGCCGCTTATTTTCTTATTTACCGCAAATTTGACGTATTTTGTACTTTCGCTTTTTCTTATCTTATATTAGTTCTATTAGTTTCTAATGTCAGTATATTTCGCACGCTTTTCTATTTCGCATTTCTATTTTCGTATTTCGTAATTTCATCGTACGTGTGACGCAATTTTTACTTTCGCTTATTATTATCATTATTATTTATTTATTATTATTTCGCACGCTTATTACTCATCTATTATTTATTTTTTTATTTTACCTTTATTATTTACTATTATTTATTTCGCTTATTTCGAATTTTTATCGCAATTTTGACGCATTTTCTACTTTCGCTTTTTCTTCTTTTCTATTTCGACGCGATTTTTACTTTCGTTTATTTCGTTTATTATCGGTTTATTTCGCACGTTTATTTGTTTTCTATTTCGAATTATCATCGCAATTTTGACGCAATATATCGCTTTTTTCTATTTCTATTATTCGCAATTTCGCTTTTTCTATTTTCTATTTACGATTATTTATTTTCTGTTTCTTTCTTTCTTCCTCTTCTTCATTCTTCTTCTTCTTGCTTTATTTTCTTTATTTTCGTTACCTTACCTATTTGATTTTACTCATTACACACATATTTACATATCAACATTACACACATATTTACATATTAACCTGAATATTCATAGCATTTGATAGAGACATATTTATATACACATATATATGAACATTTAATTATGTACATGTACATTTACAGAATCAGAGAATATGGCCATTTACATATGGGCCATCAAGGTGAAGTTCCTTGCCCAAGGGAACAACGCGCCGGCCGGGACTCGAACCCTCGAACCTGGATTTGTCGACGAATCCAAGTCCGATGCTCTAACCGCTCGACCACCGCGCCCTCCATTGCAACCCTTGCAGAAGTCCTTAAATGTTGCCAAGTCCCCTTCCCCCGCACTCGCCTATTATCATTATCATCATTATTGACATTATTATTATTATTATTATTATTATTATTAATATTTTCATTATTTTCATCATTATTATCATTATCAAAAATCGAAAATAAAAAAATGTGTCAAAATTACGATAAAAATTCGAAATAAGCGAAAATAATTGCGTCAAAACTGCGGTGAGTAATAAGCGGCGAAATAACACGATACGATAAGCAATAAATAATAATAATAAGCGAAAGTAAAAATTGCGTCACCCGTACGATAAAATTACGAAATACGAAAATGGAAATACGAAATTGGAAATAGAAAAGCGTGCGAAATAAACAGACATTAGAAACAGCAAAATAGAAAATAGAAAAATAGAAATATAGAAAATAGAAAATAAAAAAAGGAAAAAAAAATTGTCAAAACTGCGATAAAAATCGAAATAGAAAAAAAAAAAAAAAAACATGAGAAAATACAAAAAGCGATAGTAATTGCGTTAAAATTGCGATAATAATTTTATTTTTGATTAATTATTTTAATAATTATTTATTCGTGTAGTTCTGGCATCCGGTGTTTTCGGGTCAAAAAGAGGCGCACTGACTGATATATATATACATATATATATATATATATATATATATATATATATATATATATATATATATATACATATACTGACTAGCTCAAGTCAGTGCCGGGTAAATAGAGATGGTGACTCGATAAAAACACCGGGCGGAAGGCAATGGCAAACCACCGCTCTAAATTGCTAAGAAAAAATCATGGAAGCCCATGATCGTCAAGGCCGCGGTGGCCGAATGGTTAGAGCGTCGGACTCAGAATGTCACGACGGCAATCTGAATTCGAGGGTTCGAGTCACCGACCGCCGCGTTGTTCCCTTGGGCAAGGAACTTCACCTTGATTGCCTACCTAGCCACTGGGTGGCCAAGCCAACCCAAGTCAAGTGCTGGTCCCAAGCCCGGATAAATAGAGAGAATGATTACCTAAAAGGTACCACCGGCACTCTCCGTGGAAAGGAACTGGGGACCCTACCACGTACTCACTCCAAGAGCATCACAACATGAAAAACTACAAATAAGTATCATGCTGTGACCACGGCGGCTCAGACATGAACCTACCGTTAAAAGAAGAAGATAATTTTTTTTTTAGGGGCCGCGGTGGCCGAATGGTTAGAGCGTCGGACTCAAGACTGTCACGACGGCAGTCTGAGTTCGAGGGTTCGAGTCACCGACCGCCGCGTTGTTTCCCTTGGGCAAGGAACTTCACCTCGACTGCCTGCCTAGCCACTGGGTGGCCAAGCCAGCCCAAGTCAGTGCTGGTCCCAAGCCCGGATAAAATAAGAGAGAATGTTACCTAAAAAGGTAACACCGGCACTCTCCGTGGAAAGGAACTGGGGACCCTACCACGTACTCACTCCAAGAGCATCACAACGTGAAAACTGCAATTGAGTATCATGCTGTGACCACGGCGGCTCAGACATGAACCTACCGTTAAATGAATGAATATACTGACTGTATTTGGCGGTAAACTGGGTCATATATATACACACACTGTGACGTCATCAACCATATGAAATAATATTATTAAATAAAATCAGATTACAATTCTAAAATTACAGGAAGGATGTCATAAAAAAAATAAGAGAAGAAAACAAAGAAAGAAAAAAGCAAACGTAGTAAAGAAAAAAAAGAAAAAAAAAAGTGTATGTGAGAGTTGATATATAAAGGAATAAAGAAAACGACAATCAGGCAGACTTATATATATGTTATTTATTCTATTTCTTTATTCTTTTATTTATTTCTATTTCATTTGTATTTATTTTATTATTATTATTATTATTATTATTTTTAGACCTCGCCCTTTTTCTTTCTCGCAAATTTTCTATTCTTTTCGCACATTTTGGTTTCCTTTTCGCTCTTCTTCGTTTTTTTTCTGTTTTGTTAACACGTTTTCATTTTCGCATTTTTTTTTTCTCTCTTTTTGACTCCGCTGGTTTTCTATTTTTATAGAAAAAACAGCCGCGGAATAACAGTTTTGCCGCTTATTTTCTTATGAGCATACTGTTATTAATGATGATCATATCTCGCAGGATTATTTGTTTTCTATTTCGAATTATTATCGTATTTTAACGCAATTACTATCGCTTTTTCTTTTTTCTCTTGTATTTTCGATTACGGTTTTTATCGCAATTTTGACGTATTTTGTACTTTCGCTTTTTCTTATTCTATATTAGTTCTATTAGTTTCTAATGTCGGTATATTTCGCACGCTTTTCTATTTCGCATTTCTATTTTCGTATTTCGTAATTTCATCGTACGTGTGACGCAATTTTTACTTTCGCTTATTATTATCATTATTATTTATTTATTATTATTTCGCACGCTTATTACTCATCTATTATTTATTTTTTATTTTACCTATTATTATTTACTTTTATTTATTTCGCTTATTTCGAATTTTTATCCAATTTTGACGCATTTTCTACTCTCGCCTTTCCTTATTTCTATTTGCCATATTTGTTTGTGTCGCACGCTTATTTCTTTCTTTCCTATTTCGTATTTTTATCGCACGTTTGACGCAATTTTTACTTTCATTTCTTATTATCGGTTTATTTTGCACGCTTATTCGCAATTTTTACGCAATTATTTTCGCTTATTTCGAATTTTTATCGCAATTTTGACGCATTTTCTACTTTCGCTTTTTCTTCTTTTCTATTTCGACGCAATTTTTACTTTCGTTTATTTCGCTTTTTTATTATCGGTTTATTTCGCACGTTTATTTGTTTTCTATTTCGAATTACCATCGCAATTTTGACGCAATTTATCGCTTTTGTCTATTTTTATTATTCGCAATTCTGACGCATTTCGCTTTTTCTATTTTCTTTTTACGATTATTTATTTTCTGTTTCTTGCATTATTCCTCTTCTTCATTCTTCTTCTTGCTTCGCTTATTTTCGTTACCTTACCTATTTCATTTTACGTATTACACACATATTTACACATTAACCTGAATATTCATAGCATTTCATAGAGACATATTTATATACACATATATATGAACAATTAATTATGTACATGTACATTTACAGAATCAGAGAATATGGCCATTTACATATGGGCCACCAAGATGAAGTTCCTTGCCCAAGGGAACAACGCGCCGGCCGGGACTCGAACCCTCGAACATGGATTTGTCGACGAATCCAAGTCCGATGCTCTAACCGCTCGACCACCGCGCCCTCCATTGCAACCCTTGCAGAAGTCCTTAAATGTTGCCAAGTCCCCTTCCCCCGCACTCGCCTATTATCATTATCATCATTATTGACATTATTATTATCATTATTATTATTATTATTATTATTTTCATCATTATCATCATTATTCTTATTATTCTTATATTTTTATTATTATTAATAATTATTTTATTAATAATTTATTAATTGTTCACTTGAAGTAAAAAAAAGAAAAAAAAAAATCTATCAATCTATCTATATAACCAGTAATACAATAGAATACAAAAAGGGCCCTATAGTTGAGTGAGCAAAAGCACAGGAGAATAAACGCAAGCACATGAATAAAAAAAAAGACCTGAGGGGACAGTGAATTAAAATAAAAGATAAAATAAATAATAGATAGATAAATAAAAGTAAAACCATGGAAATAAAATCGCCAGGCATCACTAAACGTACATTTTTTTCTGGTAAGAAACAGATCGCGTCCCGCTCCATTGAAATGAAAATATCAGGCTCCCAAGATTAAACTTTTGTTTGTGTAGTTCTGGCATCCGGTGTTTTCGGCTCAAAAAGAGGCGCACTGACTGATATATATATATATATATATATATATATATATATATATATATATATATATATATACATATACATATAGACTGACTGTATTTGGCGGTAAACTGGGTCATATATATGCACGCTGTGTAGTCATCAACCATATGAAATAATAATATTAAATAAAATCAGATTACAGTTTTAAAATAACAGGAAGGATGTCATAAAAAAAAAAAAAAAAAATAAGAGAAGAAAACAAGCAAAGAAAGAAAAAGGCAAACGTAGTAAAAAAAATAAATAAATAAAATGTGTATGTAAAAGTCTATATGTAAAGGAATGAAGAAAACGACAATCAGGCAGACATATATATTCTATATATTTTATTTCTTTATTCTTTTATTTATTTCTAATTTATTTGTATTTATTTTATTATTATTTATATATATATTTTTTTCGACCTCGCCCTTTTTCTTTCTCGCAAATTTTCTATTCTTTTCGCACATTTTGGTTTCGCTTTCCACTCTTTTTCGTTTTTTTCTGTTTTGTTAACACATGTTTTCATTTTCGCATTTTTTTTTTTCTCTTTTCGACTTCGCTGGTTTTCTATTTTTATAGAAAAAAAAACAGCCGCGGAAAAACAGTTTTGCCGCTTATTTTCTTTAGTTTTATTTTCGCATTTTTTTTTTTCTCTTTTTGACTTCGCTGTTTTTCTATTTTTATACGCAATTTTTACTTTCGCTTATTATTATTATTTACTGCTTATCGTATCGTTTTATTTCGCCGCTTATTACTCACCGCAATTTTGACGCAATTATTTTCGCTTATTTCGAATTCTTATCGTAATTTTGACGCATTTTTTTATTTTCGATTTTTCTTTATTTCGCTTATTTTCGTTACCTTACCTATTTGATTTTACGCATTACACACATATTTACATATCAACATTACACACATATTTACATATCAACGTGAATATTCATAGTATTTCATAGAGACACATGTATATACACATATATATGAACAATTAATGATGTACATGTACATTTACAGAATCAGAGAATATGGCCATTTACATATGGGCCACCAAGATGAAGTTCCTTGCCCAAGGGAACAACGCGCCGGCCGGGACTCGAACCCTCGAACCTGGATTTGTCGACGAATCCAAGTCCGATGCTCTAACCGCTCGACCACCGCGCCCTCCATTGCAACCCTTGCAGAAGTCCTTAAATGTTGCCAAGTCCCCTTCCCCCGCACTCGCCCATTATGATTATCATCATTATTGACATTATTATTACTATTATTATTATTATTATTATTATTATTATTATTTTCATTATTTTCATCATTATCATCTTTATCATCTTTAGGAAGGATGTCATCAAAATATGAGAAAGTAAGAAAAAAGCAAACGTAGTGAAAAAAAAGAAAAAAAGAAAAGAAAAGAAAAGTGTATGTGAAAGTGTATATGTAAAGGAATAAAGAAAACGACAATCAGGCAGACTTATATATTTTTCATTTATTTTATTTCTTTATTCTTTTATTTATTTCTATTTTATTTGTATTCATTTTATTTATTTATTTTTTTTTTTTCGACCTCGCCCTTTTTCTTTCTCGCAAATTTTCTATTCTTTTCGCACATTTTGGTTTCGCTTTTCGCTCTTCTTCGTTTTTCTCTGTTTTGTTAACGCATGTTTTCATTTTCGCATTTTTTCTCTCTTCTGGACTTCGCTGGTTTTCCTATTTTTATAGAAAAAACAGCCGCGGAAAAACAGTTTATTTTCTTTAGTTTTTATTTTTGCTTTTTTTTTCTCTCTTTTTGACTTCTCTGTTTTCCTCTTTTTATAGAAAAAACAGCCCCGGAAAAACAGTTTAGCCGCTTATTTTCTTATTTTCTTTAGTTTTTATTTTCGCAAAATTTTTTCTCTTTTCGACTTGCTGGTTTCCCATTTTTTTAGAAGAAAAAAAAGCGGAAAAAAAGTTTTGCGCTTGTTTTT
>NC_051398.1:51852949-51860449 GCF_015228065.2 Penaeus monodon
TTGTTTTTGTTTTGTACGCAATTTTACTTCACTTTTATTATTATCATTTATTTTTTGCTTATCGTATCGTTTCTTTTTCCCCGCTTATTACTCACCGAAATTTTTTGACGCAATGATTTTTCCTTATTTCAATTTTTTTATCGCAATTTTGACCCTTTTTTACTTTCGCATTTCCTTATTTTCTATTTTTTTGTGTCGCACGCTTTTTTTCTTTCTTTCCTATTCGTTTTTTTTACGACGTTTGCGCAATTTTTACTTTCGTTTATTTTATTTTTTTTTGGGTTTATTTCCCTCGCTCATATTGCTTTTTTGCCAATGATTTTCGTTTATTCGTTTTTTATCGAAATTTTTGGACCTTTTTTATTTTCTTTTTCTTTTTTTTTTTTGATTTTTATCCATTCGACGCAATGTTTTTTTTTCGTTTTTTTTCGCTTATTATTATGGGGTTATTTAACCTTTTATTTTTCGCGTTTTGAGAATTATTTTTCGCTTTTTCTACTATATTACGCTTATTATTTTCTGTTTCTTGCATTTTTCCTTTTTTTCATTCTTTCTTTTTTTTCCTTATTTTCGTTCCCTTACCTATTCTTTTACGCATTACATACATTTTACTTTAAAAAACATTACACCATATTTACTTTTAATCTGAATTTTCATACTTTCTAGAGCTTTTTTTTTATATACACATATATATGAACAATAATGAACATGTCTTTTACAGAATCAAAAAATTGGCCATTTACAGTGGGGATCAGGTGAATTTCCCTTTGCCCAAGGGAAACAACGCCCCGGCCCGGGACTCGAACCCTCAAACCCTGGTTTGTCGACGAATCCAAAAGTCCGAGCTCAACCGTCGACCCCGCGCCCTCCATTGAAACCTTGCAAAAGCCCTTAATGTTGCCAAGCCCCCTTCCCCGCACTCGCCTATACTTAAAATTCATTATTGACTTATTATTATCATTATTTTATTATTATTTTTTTCATCATTATCATTTTATTTTTATTTTATCATTTTTTATATTGTTATCCTTTCATTTTTTGTCATTATCCAAATTTATTAAATTCTTATTATCATTCTATTATTTTTATCATTTTTTTTTTACCATTCATTTTATCATTTTATCAAAATTTGTTTTTCAAAAATATCATCAGTATTTTTTACATTATTATTATTATTATATATTTCATTATTATTAAAAATTTATTACTAATTGTATTATTTATTATCCATTTTTATCTAATTTTCTTTTCATTATCTAATTTTTTTGTTTTATCTTTATCTTTATTATTGTATTTATTATCAATCATTACAATTACTATTAATCATTATTATTTTTATTTTTACTACATTCCCAATTTTCATTATTTTTATTTTGTTTGTAGTTTTTATTATCATTATTACATTATTAATTTCATTTCATTTTACATTCATTATTTCAGTTTATTATTTTATCATAAAAATAAAAAAAATAAAAAAAAAGCGGCAAAACTGTTTTCCGCGGCGTTTTTTTATAAAAATGGAAAAAACCAAAGTAAAAAAAGGAAAAAAAAAATGCGAAAATAAAACAAAAGAAAAATAAAAATAAGGGGCAAAACTTTTTTTTCCGCGGTTGTTTTTTCTAAAAAAAGGGAAAAGCGAAGTAAAAAAAAAAAAATTTTGCAAATAAAACAAAAGAAAAAAAGAAAAAAAGCGGAAAAACTGTTTTTTTCCGGGCTTTTTTCTCTATAAAAAGGGAAACAGCAAAGCAAAAAAAAAAAAAAGCAAAAAAATAAACAAGAAAAAAGGGGAAAAACCCTTTTTTTTTTTTTCCGGGGCGTTTTTCGAAAAAAAATAGAAAACCAGCAAGTCGAAAGAAAAAAAATATTGCAAAAAATAAAACTAAAAAAATAAGCGGTGAACGTTTTTCCCGGCTGTTTTTTCATAAAAAAAAAAACCGCGAAGTCGAAAGAGAAAAAATTTTGCGAAAAAAAAAACAAAAGAAAAAAAATAAAAACGGCAAAACGTTTTTCCCGGCTTTTTTTTCTAAAAAAAATAAAAAAACAGCGAAGTCAAAAGGAAAAAAAAAAGCGAAAATAAAAACTAAAAAAATAGAAAAAAGCGGAAAAACTTTTTTTTCCGCGGCGTTTTTTCTATAAAATGGGAAAACCACGAAGTCCAAAGAAAAAATATTCAAAAATAAAATGTGTTAAAAAACAGAAAAAAAGGGAAGAAGAGCGAAAGCGAAAAAAAAAATGTGCGAAAAAAATGAAAATTACGAGAAAGAAAAAGGGCAAGGTTACATAAAAAAAAAAAATCAAAATAAATAAAAATAAAATAAAACAAAAAAATGAAATAAATAAAAGAATAAAGAAAAAAATATTATAAGCCCTGCCTGATTGTCTTTTCTTTATTCCTTTGCATATAACTTTAAATCACTAATATAATAATTAAAATAATAACAATAATGATAATTTAACAATGAAAAATAGATATAAAGATGAAAAAATAAAATAATGAAAATAATAAAATAATAATAATTTAATAATTTAAATATTAAAAACAACATCAACAAACAAAATAATAATAATTCAAAAATCGAAATGAAAATCCCATGCGGGGAAGGGGACTTGGCAACTTTTAAGGACTTCTGAAAGGGTTTGCAATGGGGGGCGCGGGGGTCGAGCGGTTAGGTCGGATTGGGTTTCGTCGACAAATCCAGGTTGGGGGTTAGCCCCGGCCGGGGTTTGTTCCCCGGGAAAGGAACTTCCCCCTTGTGGCCCAATGAAAAGGGCCCCATATTCTCTGATTCTGTAAATAAAATGTACAAAATTTAAAAGTTCATATTTTGTGTTTTAAAATTTCTCTATGTAATACTATAAATATTCCTTATATGAAATTTTGTAAAGAAAAAAATGAAAGAGGAATACCCAAAAAACAAAAATAAAAAAACGAAAATATATAAAAAAACGAAAATATTCCCGTCAAAACTGCGAATAAAAAAGCGTATAAAAAAAACCGATAATAAAAAAAAAAAAAATAAAAACGTTTAAAAAACATTGCGTCGACGTCAAAAAAATCAAAATAAAATAAAAAAGCGAAAGTAAAAAGCGTCAAAATTCGATGAAAATTTCAAAATAAGCAAAAATCATTGCGTCAAATTGCGGGGGAAAAATCGGCGAAAAAAACGTGCATAAACAGGTAAAAAATAGTAAGAAAACGAAAGAAAAAATTTGCTCACAGTACGATAAAAATTACAAAAATCGAAAGGGAAATACAAATCGGAAATAAAAAAAGCGTGCAAAATAAACATTAAAAACAGCAAAGGAAAAAACTGGTAAAATTTTGCGATAAAACCTGAAAATATAAAAATAATTTTCATCTTTTATCATTATCATTATTATCATTGAAATTAAAACCCAATTCGGATGCCCGGGGGTATATTTAAAAGATGGAAAAAGAAATGCCGCATTGATAACGTAAATTAAAACCCCCCCTGACCAGGACCTAGCCTAGTTTGCACTCCTTTAGTGGTCGGGGGCAGGGTTTTGGTTTTGCGTGGCCCCCCGGTTTCAGGGGTTTAAATTTTAAGAAAAAAGCGCCAAAAACTGTTTTCCGGGGCTTTTTTCTAAAAAAATAAAAAAACGAAAAGTCAAAAGAAAAAAAAAAAATGCAAAAAAAAAAAAACTTAAGAAAAAACGGAAAAATTTTTTTTTTTTCCGCGGCGTTTTTTCAAAAAAATAGAAAAAACAGCGAAGTCGAAAGAGAAAAAATCGGGAAAAAATAAAAACTAAATAACTAAAGAAAAAAAGAAAATAAGCGGCAAAACTTTTTTTTCCGGGGCTTGTTTTTTATAAAAAAATAGGAAAACAGCAACCCAAAAAAAAAAAAAAAAAAAAAAAAAGCAAAAATAAACAAAAAAAAAGCGGCAAAACTTTTTTTTTCCCGACGTTTTTTCTGTAAAAAGGGGAAAACGCGAATCAAAAAGAGAAAAAAAAAAAAAAAATTAAAACATGGTTTAGCAAACAGAAAAAAGGAAAGAAGAGCGAAAGCGAAACCAATTTTCGAAAAGAATAAAAAATTTGCGAGAAAAAAAAAAAGGCAGGTCTAAAAAAAAATAATAATAATAAAATAAAATAAAAATAAAAAAAATGAATACAAATAAAATATAAATAAAAAAAAGAATAAAAAATAAAATAAATAAATTAATGTCTGCCGTTTGTCGTTTTCTTTTTCCCTTTACATATCCCTTTACATCCCCTTTTTTTTTTTTTTTTTTCTATGTTTGTTTTTTTTTGTTTGTTTTTTTTCTCTTAATTTTTTTTATGACATCCTTCCGTTTTTTAAAACGTAACTGATTTTATTAAAAATTTTATTTCATTGGTTAGACCTACACAGTGTGTATATATGACCCAGTTTACGATATACAGTCATTCTATATGTTGTGGTGTGGTATAATATATTTTAAAATATATATATATATATATATATTATTATATTATATTATATATTATATATATATATATATATATATTATATATATATCATCATGCCCCCTTTTTTTGAGCCAAAAAAACCCGATGCCAAACTACACGAAGAAATTTAATTTTGGGGACCTGATTTTTTTCTTTAATGGAGGGGGACCGATCTGTTTCTTACAAAAAAAAAATGTTTTTTAGTGATGGCGGGCGTTTTTTTTCCAGGGTTTTTTACTTCTTTTTTCCCTTTTTTAAAAATTTTTTTCGCCTAATTTTTAAAATCGCTTTTTTTAAATGCAGGCCCACACTATCGTTTTCTTGAATAATATTTAGGGGTAACTGGGTTATAAGTTTATTCCAACGGTCTAGGGGGGACTGGGGACGTACAAAATCTAAATTTGATGGGGCTTCAAAAAGATATGAACTTTTTTTTATTTATGTATAATCCCCCTTTACAAACAATTTTTTTAATAAAAGTGTTGCTAAAAAATCTGTGTTTTGTTATAAATGGACAAGACAATGCACGTTTTTCCTACAAGCATTAAAATATTTTATTGATGAAAAAAAAAGAAAGAAAGGGAAAAAAAAAGCAACTGAAAAACATCAAAAGTACATAAAACCCAAATTACAGCAAACCCTAAAGGAAAAAGTTTTTTTGATGGAGGATTTGAATAATTTACGGTCCCCCCCTTTCACCTTAAAGTTTTGTGTGCCGTTTAAAGGTTCTTCCTCTTCTTGCTGGAAGCGGATTGTAAATTTTACA
Source organism: Penaeus monodon (assembly GCF_015228065.2). NCBI lineage: Eukaryota > Metazoa > Arthropoda > Malacostraca > Decapoda > Penaeidae > Penaeus > Penaeus monodon. The sequence continues at coordinate 51,858,168 of NC_051398.1, forward strand.
TAAAATTTACAGGGGGAGGGGATGCATGTTGATTCGATTGGAATATAAAAAGGGCCGTTTTTATAATTTTCCTTAGATCTGGGAGCCTTGGAAGAGGGCCCTCCACTGCAAACCCGGGGTCGAGACCAAGGAAACCCTTTTTTGACTAAGGGGAAAATTAACAGGTGTTTTACGACACCCGCTGTGTTTGGGGGTTACGAGCGTCTCCACGGGGATAACCCCTTCGAGGTCGAGGGAACTCGGGGCGGGAGCATGGAGAGGCGGAGCCGCCACCGTTTTTATAAAAAACGGGAAGCGGGTCTGGCTAGCCCATCGCTGGTGTTTTGCTTTCATTTGAAAAAAAATAATAAAATTATTATTTTATTAATAACTTTTAGCGTATTATTATTATTATTTTTAACGTTATTTTTTTTTTATTCATTTATTTTTTCCTATTTTTTTAAATTTTTATTAGTGAAATTATTTATTATTATTATTTTTTTCAAAGTTATTGTTATTTTTAAATTATTTTTTTTTTTAATAGTTTTATCGTTTTCTATTTTTATTAATATCATTATTATTTTTTTTTTTTTATTATTATCATTATCTTATCATTACATTATCTTTTCTTTCATTATCATTATCACTATCATTATCATTATCTTATCATTATCTTATCATTATTATTGTTATTATTATTATATTTTATTATATTAACTATTAATAAAACTCAAATAATATCATCATCAAACAACAGCAAAGGTAATGATATGAATTTTACAATAATGATACTATTAAAAATGATAATAAAAATAACTCAAAAACAACAACAACAAATAAAATAAAAATGACAATAAAAAGTGATATAAAAAATTAATTTAAAACATAATGTTTATAATAATGATAAAAATATAATAATATAATCATCATCATAATGTAATAACATCTAAAGATAATAAAAAAGATAGCAATAAAATAAAAATAAAAATAATGAAATAATGATAAAAAAATATTATTATTATTTTTAATTATTATTATTATCATTTTTTTATCATTATTTTATTATCATATTTAAAATTTAATATTTTATTACTATTATTATTATTATTTTTATTACATATATATATTTAATTATATATATATATATATATATTATTTCTCTCATTTCTCCTTCTCTCTGGAATAATAGATGAAATAATAAAAACAAAATAAAAATTTTAATTGTAGTATTATAATATATTTTATAAATTTTATAAAAATAGATATCAAATAATATTTATATTTTAATAGATATAAAATATCTATAATATTATATATAATTATATTATAATAAATAGTATATAATTTTATGTACAGGGGTTTTGGGGTGGTTTCCCTTTAAAAATTTTTTGCTGTCTTGTGTGCGAAGTGTGCTGCGTGCGTGCTTTGACGTTAGCGAAAACCCTTTGGTTTTCCCAGACGACCCGTTTTCGCCTGCTTCGAACCCGGAAGGAAGCATGGTCGGTGGTCACCGTTTTATGGTCCCCACTTGGGTCCGAACTCCCACTGATACACTTGTAAATAATTATATATATTTATTTTTATATTTTGAAATGAAAAGGTGTAAAACTTAATTTCTAATGATAGCGTGAAGTAACTTGTGTTGAGTGACATGATTTTGTGATTTTTTCCCTGGGTTTTTATTGCGCTTTCCCAAATTTTTTGAGTGGAAGAAACCTTTCGGCATTGTTGTGGCTATCCCCCTGGCTTTACCCCGGGTTTCTACCCTGGGGTGTGTCGTCTCGGTCCCAATTATCCGATCCGTACTTCTGGGCTGCATGACCTCGGCTGTATGCCTCGGACCGCTTTAAAACCCCGAGGACTAAGGGCCCCACACATGGCTTCTGATATATTTTGTCAAAGTTTTTTTTTTGATTGATTGAATTGGGAAAATATATATGGAAAATATATTTAAAAAGACAATGAGTTTTTTTCTCCCCGAAGCAACTATTCCCCAGAGGATATATAAAAAAGGCCAAAAAGGTTTTCTCATGATTCTGAAAATTATAAAAGAAATAATTAAAAAACCCTTTTAAGTGAAAATTTAAAGATTTTTATAAAGAGAGGAAAACCTTTGGCAAAATATATATAATAAAGATAATAATGTAAAAATGATAATAATATTAATAAAAATAACGATAAAAAATAATAAAATAAAAAATAAAATAATATAATAATTCCAAAAATTAAAAATAATAATATAAAAAAGGGGAAAATTAAATAACAAAAGTAAATGCCCAAAAAATTGATCTAGCAAATTGAAA
>NC_051398.1:51865449-51870847 GCF_015228065.2 Penaeus monodon
AATAACAATAACGTTAAATAATAATAATAATAATTACGCTAAAAAGTTATGATAATAACAATAATATATTATTAATATTATTTTCAAATGAAAGCAAAACAGCCATTTGTCATTATTATTATCATTATTATTATTATTGTTGTTGTTGTTGTTGTTGTTGTTGTTGTTGTTGTTGTTGTTGTTGTTGTTGTTGTTGTTGTTGTTGTTGTTGTTGTTGATGATGATGTTAGTAGTAGTAGTAGTAGTAATAGTATTAGTATCAGTATCATTATTGTCAATATCAGTATCATTATCATTGCTCTTGTTATGATGATGATTATTATTTTGAGTATTATTGATAATTGATAATAATAATAATAATAATAATAATAATAATAATAATAATAATAATTAATAATAATAATAATGTTAATAATAATAATAATAATAATAATAATAATGTTAATAATAATAATGATAATAATAATAATAATAATAATAATAATAATAATAATAATAACACTAATAACAATTATAATAATAGGAAAAAATAAATGAATAAAAATAACAATAACGTTAAATAATAATAATAATAATTACGCTAAAAAGTTATGATAATAACAATAATATATTATTATTATTATTTTCAAATGAAAGCAAAACAGCCAGCGAGTGGGCTAGCCAGACTCCAGCTTACCGATTTTATCAAACCGTGTGGCCTGCTGCTCCGCCTCTCTACATAGCTGCCGACCCGAGTTGACCTCTGACCTCGAGAGGGGGACGTTATCTCCGTGGAGAACGCTCGTGAACCGCCAAACACGAGCAGGTGTCGTGAAACACCTGTTAACTTTTCCCTTAGTCAAAGAAGGTTTCCTCTGGTCTCGATCCCGGGTCTTGCGAGTGGGAGGCGCTGCCTCTTCCAATGCTGCCACCGAGATCTAAGGTAAGTTATAAAAATCGGTCCTTTTATATTTCCAACTCGAATCAACATGCATCGCCTACCCACGTACATTATATACAATTCACACATCCCTACCTTCATCAGTAAGAGGAAACGAGACCTTCTCAACGGATCTACACAAAACGTTAAGGTGCAAGGCGGGGCACCGTGAATTATTCAAATTCGCTCCATCACAAAACTCTTTCCTTAGGGATTCTGTCTGTAAGTCTGTGTGAGTGTACATTTGATGTTTCTTCAGTTGCTTTTTTCTTTCCTTTCTTTTATATTTTATTTTCATCAATGAAATATCTTAATGCTCGTAGAGAATAACATGCGTGCATTGTCTTTGTCCTATTTAGTCAACACAACACAGATCGTATTTAGTCAACACAGTTGTATTAATAAATTGCTAGTGAATTGGTACTTATATCATAAATAAAACAAAGTTCATATCGTTTGAAGCACCATACAAATTTAGACGTTTGTATCGATAACTCAGATCTCCCCATAGACCACTTGGAGTAACAAACTTATAATCGCAGTTATCCCTAAATTAATTATTCAAAGAAAACGATAATGTGGGCCTGCATTCAAAGAAAGCGATTAAACATTAGGCGAAACAATTTTGAAAAATAGATAAATAAAAGTAAAACCATGGAAATAAAATCGCCAGCCATCACTAAACGTACATTTTTTTTCTTGTAAGAAACAGATCGCGTCCCGCTCCATTGAAATGAAAATATCAGGCTCCCAAGATTAAACTTTTCTTCGTGTAGTTCTGGCATCGGTGTTTTCGGCTCAAAAAGGGCGCAATGACTGCTATAGATATACATACATACATATATATATATATATATATATATATATATATATATATATATATATATATATATATACACACACATACATATAGACTGACTGTATTTGGCGATAAACTGGGTCATATATATACACACTGTGTAGGTCATCAACCATATGAAATAATAATATTAAATAAAATCAGATTACAGTTTTAAAATAACAGGAAGGATGTCATAATAAAAAATTAAGAAAAGAAAACAAACAAAGAAAGAAAAAAGCAAACGTAGTAAAAAAAAAAAAAAAAATGTGTATGTGAAAGTGTATATGTAAAGGAATAAAGAAAACGACAATCAGGCAGACTTATATATTTTTCATTTATTTTATTTCTTTATTCTTTTATTTATTTCTATTTTATTTGTATTCATTTTATTATTATTTTTTTTTTTTTTTTTTTTTTATTAGACCTCGCCCTTTTTTTTCTCGTAAATTTTCTATTCTTTTCGCACATTTTGGTTTCGCTTTTCGCTCTTCTTCCTTTTTTTCTGTTTTGTTGACACATGTTTTCATTTTCGCTTTTTTTTTTTCTTTTTGACTTCGCTGTTTTCCTATTTTTATAGAAAAAACAGCCGCGGAAAAACAGTTTTGCCGCTTATTTTCTTATTTTCTTTAGTTTTTATTTTCGCAATCTTTTTTCTCTCCGACTTCGCTGTTTTTCTATTTCTATCGCAGTTTTGCCGCTTATTTTCTTATTTTCTTTTCTGTATCGAAGATTTTGACGCAGTTTTTACTTTTCGATTTTGCTGTTTATCTAATGTTTATCATATCTCGCAGGATTATCTGTTTTCTATTTCGAATTATTATCGCAATTTTAACGCAATTACTATCGCTTTTTCTTTTTTCTCTTGTATTTTCAATTACGGTTTTTACCGCAATTTTGACGTATTTTGTACTTTCGCTTTTTCGTATTTTATATTAGTTCTATTAGTTTCTAATGTCGGTATATTTCGCACGCTTTTCTATTTCGCATTTCTATTTTCGTATTTCGTAATTTCATCGTACGTGTGACGCAATTTTTACTTTCGCTTATTATTATTATTATTAATTATTTGTTATTATTTCGCACGCTTATTACTCACCTATTATTTATTTTTTATTTTACCTATTATTATTTACTATTATTATTTCGCTTATTTCGAATTTTTATCGCAATTTTGACGCATTTTCTACTCTCGCTTTTTCTTCTTTTCTATTTCGACGCAATTTTTACTTTCGTAAATTTCGTTTATTATCGGTTTATTTCGCACGTTTATTTGTTTTCTATTTCGAATTATCATCGCAATTTTGACGCAATTTATCGCTTTTTTCTATTTCTATTATTCGCAATTTCGCTTTTTCTATTTTCTATTTACGATTATTTATTTTCTGTTTCTTGCATTATTCCTCTTCTTCATTCTTCTTCTTCTTGCTTCGCTTATTTTCGTTACCTTACCTATTTGATTTTACGCATTACACACATATTTACATATCAACGTGAATATTCATAGCATTTCATAGAGACATATTTACATACACATATATATGAACAATTAATGATGTACATGTACATTTACAGAATCAGAGAATATGGCCATTTACATGTGGGCCATCAAGGTGAAGTTCCTTGCCCAAGGGAACAACGCGCCGCCCGGGACTCGAACCCTCGAACCTGGATTTGTCGACGAATCCAAGTCCGATGCTCTAACCGCTCGACCACCGCGCCCTCCATTGCAACCCTTGCAGAAGTCCTTAAATGTTGCCAAGTCCCCTTCCCCCGCACTCGCCTATTATCATTATCATCATTATTGACATTATTATTATTATTATTATTATTATTAATATTATTATTATTTTCATTATTTTCATTATTTTCATCATTATCATCTTTATTATCATTATTATTATTTATTATCATTATTCTTTATGATTTTTATTCTTTTTTATTTATTCATGATTATTTTTTATTATCTTATTTTTTATTATCATTTTTTTCTTTATTACCCTTTTTTAAATTTTTTATCATTATTATTCTGTTTTGTTAACCTGTTTTCATTTTCGAAATATTTTTTTTTTTTTGACTTCGCGGGTTTTCTATTTTCAAAAAAAAACAGCCGCGGGAAAAACTTTTTTGCCGTTTATTTTCTTTTTTTATTTTCGCTTTTTCTTTTCTTTTTTCGACCCCTTTTTTTCTTTTTTTATGAAAAAAACACCCGCGGAAAAACATTTTTTGCCGCTTATTTTTTTAGTTTTTATGATAATAATACCGATAAAAATAAATGTAAAAAGTATGGAAAATATAATAAAATGTGGAAAAATGTTAATAACTACAATAAAAAAATAAACAGTAAAAAAAATTTGGTATGATATTTTAAATAAAAAAAAATAATGATTATTAGAAATTTTGTAATGATCATGTGTATTATACAAATAATTATGATAAAAATTTAAAAATAAAAAATAATGAAGTAAGAAAAATAATATTTAAAAATAGTAATGTGATAATAAAATAAAAAAATAGTAATAATATTATTTTAAAAATTGTAATCATGTAATAAAAATAAAAAAGTAAAAAACTAAAGATAATTATGATAATAACTTTTTGAAATACTGATAATAATGATAATGGTAAAAAAAATAAAAATGATTCTATAAAAATAAGAATGAGAGGGTTAACAATAAGAAAAAAAATAATGTAAAAAAATGTAATGATGAAAAAAATAATAATATAAAATAATAATAATAAAAATATAATTTCAATAAGACGATATGATAATAGGCGAGTGCGGGGGGGGAAGGGACTTGGGAAAATTTAAGGACTTCTGCAAGGGTTTCATGGAGGGCGCGGTGGTCGGCGGGTTGAGCATCCTTGGGTTCGTCGACAAAAACCAGGGGTTTGAGGGGTTTGAGTCCCGGCCCCGGGGCGTTGTTCCTTGGGCAAAGGGAAATTTACCTTGATGGGCCCCTTGTAAATGGCCAATTCTCTGATTCTGTAAAAGTCATGTACATAATTAATTGTTCTTTATGTGTATATAAAAATTCTATAAAAACTATGAATATTCAGGTTAATATGTAAAATTTTGTGTAATGTTGATTGTAAATATGTGTTAATGCTTAAAACAAAAAGGGAAGGTAACGAAAAAAAGCAAACAAGAAGAGAAAAGGAATAATCAAGAAACGAAAAAAAAATAATCGTAAATAGAAAAAAAAGAGAAATGAAATCCGTCAGAATTGCGAATAAAAGAAATAGACAAAACGATAAATTGCGTCAAATTGCGATGGTAATTTGAAATAAAAAAAAAATAAACGTGCGAAATAAACCCATATAAAAGAAATAAACGAAAATAAAAATTTCGTCCGGGGGAAAAAAAAGATGAAAAAGCGAAAGTAAAAATGCGTCAAAAATTCTAAAAAATTTGAAAAAAGCGAAATAATAAAAGTAAAAAAATAAAAGGTAAAATAAATAAAAAAAATAAAAGGGGAGTAATAAAAAAGCGTCACCGTGTGAAAATTTCAAAAACGAAAAAAAAATGCAAAAAGAAAAACGTGCCCCCAAAAAAATAAAACGGGGGCAAAAATTAAAGGGAAAAAATAATAAAAAAAAAAAAAAACTATAATTTTAAAAAAATAAGAAAAAAAAGGAAA